>NW_028322097.1:347500-365000 GCF_057628025.1 Oncorhynchus mykiss
GCCCTGGATACTCCAAGAGCTGAGAGTTAGTGATCTCATTTATAAGAGTTGTGTTGTGATGGAGTCTAGTAGAGCTGTGTTGTGATGGGGTCTAATAGAGCTGTGATGTGATGGGGTCTAATAGAGCTGTGTTGTGATGGGGTCTAGTAGAGCTGTGTTGTGATGGGCCGGGTCTAGTAGAGCTGTGATGTGATGGGGTCTAGTAGAGCTGTGTTGTGATGGGGTCTAGTAGAGCTGTGTTGTGATGGGGTCTAGTAGAGCTGTGTTGTGATGGGGTCTAGTAGAGCTGTGTTGTGATGGGGTCTAGTAGAGCTGTGATGTGTTGGGGTCTAGTAGAGCTGTGTTGTGATTGGGTCTAGTAGAGCTGTGTTGTGATGGGCCGGGTCTAGTAGAGCTGTGTTGTGATGGGGTCTAGTAGAGCTGTGTTGTGATGGGGTCTAGTAGAGCTGTGTGGTGATGGGGTCTAGTAGAGCTGTGTTGTGATGGGGTCTAGTAGAGCTGTGATGTGATGGGTCGGGTCTAGTAGAGATGTGTTGTGATGGGTCTAGTAGAGCTGTGTGGTGATGGGGTCTAGTAGAACTGTGTTGTGATGGGGTCTAGTAGAGCTGTGTTGTGATGGGGTCTAGTAGAGCTGTGATGTGATGGGGTCTAGTAGAGCTGTGTTGTGATGGTGTCTAGTAGAACTGTGTTGTGATGGGGTCTAGTAGAGCTGTGTTGTGATGGGGTCTAGTAGAGCTGTGTTGTGATGGGGTCTAGTAGAGCTGTGTTGTGATGGGGTCTAGTAGAGCTGTGATGTGATGGGGTCTAGTAGAGCTGTGTTGTGATGGTGTCTAGTAGAGCTGTGTTGTGATGGGGTCTAGTAGAGCTGTGTTGTGATGGGGTCTAATAGAGCTGTGTTGTGATGGGGTCTAGTAGAGCTGTGTTGTGATGGGGTCTAGTAGAGCCGTGTTGTGATGGGGTCTATTAGAGCTGTGTTGTGATGGGCTGGGTCTAGTAGAGCTGTGCTGTGATGGGCCGGGTCTAGTAGAGCTGTGTTGTGATGGGGTCTAGTAGAGCTGTGTTGTGATGGGGTCTAGGAGAGCTGTGTTGTGATGGGGTCTAGTAGAGCTGTGTTGTGATGGGGTCTAGGAGAGCTGTGTTGTGATGGGGTCTAGTAGAGCTGTGTTGTGATGGGGTCTAGTAGAGCTGTGTTGTGATGGGGTCTAGTAGAGCTGTGTTGTGATGGGGTCTAGTAGATCTGTGTTGTGATGGGGTCTAGTAGAGCTGTGTTGTGATGGGGTCTAGTAGAGCTGTGTTGTGATGGGGTCTAGTAGAGCTGTGTTGTGATGGGGTCTAGGAGAGCTGTGTTGTGATGGGGTCTAGTAGAGCTGTGTTGTGATGGGGTCTAGTAGAGCTGTGTTGTGATGGGGTCTAGTAGAGCTGTGTTGTGATGGGGTCTAGGAGAGCTGTGTTGTGATGGGGTCTAGTAGAGCTGTGTTGTGATGGGGTCTAGTAGAGCTGTGTTGTGATTGGGTCTAGTAGTGCTGTGTTGTGATGGAGTCTAGGAGAGCTGTGTTGTGATGGGGTCTAGTAGAGCTGTGTTGTGATGGGGTCTAGTAGAGCTGTGTTGTGATGGGGTCTAGTAGAGCTGTGTTGTGATGGGGTCTAGTAGTGCTGTGTTGTGATGGGGTCTAGTAGAGCTGTGTTGTGATGGGTCTAGTAGAGCTGTGTTGTGATGGGGTCTAGTAGAGCTGTGTTGTGATGGGTCTAGTAGAGCTGTGTTGTGATGGGGTCTAGTAGAGCTGTGTTGTGATGGGGTCTAGTAGAGCTGTGTTGTGATGGGGTCTAGTAGAGCTGTGTTGTGATGGGCCCTGGTCTGGCTCTTTTCTCCTGGTGATGGTGGATGTACTGTTGTTTCAGAAGGTGGTGCGGGGACCTCTGTTGCTGGGGTGATGGGTGTGTGGGTCCCTGCCAAGTGTTGCATATTTTAGGTCCCCTAGGTTCTGATACTGTCCTGATCAAGATGAACATTATCGTGTTAGTGTTGACATGTCAGAGTGGCTTGGTGAACAGAGAGAGAGAGAGAGAGAGAGAGAGAGAGAGAGAGAGAGATCATTGATGTAAACCTGCTCCAGAGTGCCCAGGACCTCAAATTGTAGTAAGGCTGTAACTCATGGGGTCTGAATACTTTCCGAATGCTCTGCAGACAACAGATATGAGATTTGACAAACAGCGCTAAGTTCTAAATGGTTTCCTTTTACCTATATACCTCAACCATCACCACCGCTATATTCACACACACACACACATGCACACACACACACACACACACACGCACGCACGCACGCACGCACGCACGCACACACACACA
This sequence comes from Oncorhynchus mykiss, assembly GCF_057628025.1. NCBI lineage: Eukaryota > Metazoa > Chordata > Actinopteri > Salmoniformes > Salmonidae > Oncorhynchus > Oncorhynchus mykiss. The sequence continues at coordinate 349,851 of NW_028322097.1, forward strand.
CACACACACACGCACACACACACACACACACACAGGACACCTGGTAATACACACACACACACACACACACACACCCTGTAAAGACAGACAAACTCAAAACACCTCCTCCAGTTGTAAACCTTTTTTGTCCCTCTGTGAGCTGCCGTACTTTTCAAAAGGACATAAGTTAGTTCACTAAAGAGGGAATAGGGTGTGATTTGGGAGGCAGCCACGGGGACACAGGGGTACTTAGCCTGTCTAGCTCGTAGCTAATCAGATGAATCAGCATCTGGTATGTGGCAATATTATGACGGACGGCCTGTGGTTAAAGAATGTGAGCAGCTAAGGCAGATCTGTGTGTGTGTGTGTGAGTGTGTGTGTGTGTGTGTGTGTGTGTGTGTGTGTGTGTGTGTGTGTGTGTGTGTGTGTGTGTGTGTGTGTGTGTGTGTGTGTGTGTAGAGAACAGGACCAGACACTACAGTCTGTTATCTCCTGTTGTGTCATTATCTCTAACTACCTGTCATATTGACATTATCTTCCTCTCAACACATTACACCATATTGACATTATCTTCCTCTCAACACATTACATCATATTGACATTATCCTACTCTCAACACATTACACCATATTGACATTATCCTTCCCTCAATACATTACATCATATTGACATTATCCTACTCTCAACACATTACACCATATTGACATTATCCTTCCTCTCAACACATTACACCATATTGCCATTATCTTCCTCTCAACACATTCCATCATGTTGACATTATCCTACTCTCAACACATTACACCATATTGACATTATCTTCCTCTCAATACATTACATCATATTGACATTATCCTTCCTCTCAACACATTACACCATATTGACATTATCCTTCCTCTCAATACATTACACCATATTGACATTATCTTCCGCTCAACACATTACACCATATTGACATTATCCTCCTCTCAACACATTACACCATATTGACATTATCCTTCCCTCAATACATTACACCATATTGACATTATCTTCCTCTCAACACATTACACCATATTGACATTATCCTTCCTCTCAATACATTACACCATATTGACATTATCCTTCCTCTCAATACATTACACCATATTGACATTATCCTTCCTCTCAATACATTACACCATATTGACATTATCCTTCCTCTCAATACATTACACCATATTGACATTATCCTTCCTCTCAATACATTACACCATATTGACATTATCCTTCCTCTCAATACATTACACCATATTGACATTATCCTTCCTCTCAATACATTACACCATATTGACATTATCCTTCCTCTCAATACATTACACCATATTGACATTATCCTTCCTCTCAATACATTACACCATATTGACATTATCCTTCCTCTCAATACATTACACCATATTGACATTATCCTTCCTCTCAATACATTACACCATATTGACATTATCCTTCCTCTCAATACATTACACCATATTGACATTATCTTCCTCTCAACACATTACACCATATTGACATTATCTTCCTCTCAACACATTACACCATATTGGCATTATCCTTCCCTCATGTGACGATGATAGTGACTAATACATTTTTTCTGAGATTGAAAAGAATATGCCTATTTGATGTTTGAAATTCATTCATAATCTCTGTGTTGATGGTATGACTCCCAGCTACTATCACCCTCCACTCTCTGTGTTGATGGTATGACTCCCAGGTACTATCACCCTCCACCAACCCAGAACAACAAACTGTAGCTTTTCCACATGACTTACATTTTCAGAGTATCACTTTCGTGATTTTAAATTGTGATAATACCACTTTAGGGTTTTTTCAGTTTAGTCTAAAGAACAAGCGTACCTCAGTGGATCCGTAACCTGTCACTCTCTTTTCTAAAGCTTTCTGTCTGTCACACACATCAAAGGAATGTGTTTGACTGAGCTGTAAACACATCAGCACTTTCAAAAGTCTCCCTCTTCTCACTCACTCTCTCGCTCTCTCCCTCTCTCGCTCTCTCCCTCGCTCTCTCGCTCTCTCTCTCCCCCTCTCTCCCTCCCTCTCTCCCTCTCTCGCTCTCTCCCTCTCTCCCTCTGTCGCTCTCTCCCTCTCTCTCCCCCTCTCTCCTTCTCTCCCTCTCTCCCGCTCTCCCTCTCTCCCTCTCTCGCTCCCTCTCTCCCTCTCCCTCTCTCTCCCTCTCTCTCCATCTCTCCCTCTCTCCCGCTCTCCCTCTCTCCCTCTCTCTCTCCCTCTCCCTCTCCCTCTCCCTCCTCCTCTCCCTCTCCCTCTCCCTAACCCTCTCTCTCCCCCTCTCTCCCTCTCTCTCCCCCTCTCTCCCTCTCTCCCGCTCTCCCTCTCTCCCTCTCTCGCTCTCTCCCTCTCTCTGAAACAAATGCAGTGTCTGAATTTTGTAAAAACTTACGTCCCTAACAGCACCCTTTTGCCTGTATTGTGCCCTACTTTTGGGCCCTATGGCTCTGTACAGGGCACTGTAAAGTGAATAGGGTGCCATTTGGGATGCAGGCATTCTCTGTACGCCAGCCCAACAAAGGAAAAGGAGGGCAGTTTCATGATCACACCTGTTTACAGTGAGACCCTTATAAAGTGACACATTTACACTCTCCCCTCTCCCTCTCTCTCTCTCTCTCTCTCTCTCTCTCTCGCTCTCTCTCTCTCGTTCTCTTTCTCTTTCTTTCTCTCTCTCTCTCTCTCTCTCTCTTGCTCTCTCTCTCTCTCTTGCTCTCTCTCTCTCTCTTGCTCTCTCTCTCTCTCTCTTTCTCTCTCTCTCTCTCTCTCTCTCTCTCTCGTTCTCTTACATGTCTTCTGTTATTCTCTGAGTGTCAGTCAGTCTTGCTCAGTCTCTCTATTGCCGATCCCTTCCCAACTCTGGCAGCGACAGTTTCCTGTTTCCTGATCTGACAAGGAGACTTGTGAAGCCAGGCAAGACAGTGATGAGTAGGGCTGGCAGGTGAAAGACATGTCGTATTTCCCTCCAACTACACAGCCCTGTAGAAACCCTTTTCTCCGTTGAGTTTTCTACTTTCATGTTTTTTTTTCCATATGTTTTTGTAAGGTTTTTGTGCTCAAAATCACACCTTTTTTTTTTTTTAAAACAGAAGTCCTTAACAATGCTTAAACCGCACCAGGAGACCACTTTTTGAGGTCTCTCTGAAAAATGGAAGAAACGTGTATTTTTGGTTGTATTTACATAATAAAACCAAAAGGGTTGTGGGACGCTAAAACAGAAATACTCATTATAAAGAATTCATGAAAGTGTTACACATGGGTTTAAAGATAAACTTCTTGATAATCCAACCACGGTGTCAGATTTCAAGAAGGCTTTATGGTGAAAGCAGAGCATGCAATTGTCTGAGAAGTCTTTGTATGGTGGACAGGCTTTCAAAATAAAAACACTTCCTGGTTGGATTTTCCTCGGGTTTTCGCCTTCCATATCAGTTCTGTTATACTCACAGACATTATTTTAACAGTTCTGGAAACGTTAAGAGTGTTTTCTATCCAAATCTACCAATTATATGCATATCCTAGCTTCTGGGCAGGCAGTTTACTCTGGGCGCGCTTTTCATCCCAAATTCCGAATGCTGCCCCCTACCCTAGTGAAGTTACATGCAAGTGCACGGCAGCCAGTAGGACGCTACGTTGTGGTTGACATTTAATGGAGAAGGTATTTGGGAAAGCTTTTCTATCTCTACCAGAAGAAGTATATCATTAGCATTCTCATTAGCATTAGCATTAGCATTCATCATTACCGTTAGCATTAGCATTCATCATTACCGTTAGCATTAACATTCGCATTATCATTACCGTTAGCATTAGCTTTATCACTAGCATTCATCAATGTCGTTAGCATTATCGTTAGCATTATCACTGGCACTATCATTAACATTATCTACTGTTATCAAACTATTATCTACAATCTACTGCAAAGATAGCCTGCCGAGTTCTGTCCTACTATCCAAATCTGTACCCAAACTATTTGAACTTCTACTTTTAAAAATCCACCTCTCTAAAAACAAGTCTCTCACCGTTGCCGCCTGCTATAGACCACCCTCTGCCCCCAGCTGTGCTCTGGACACCAGGTACCACCCCAATTTCACACAGGTACCACCCCAAAGCCGTAAACACGGGCACCCTCATAGATATCATCCTAACCAACTTGCCCTCCTCCCAGCTGCCCACTGCACTGCGGATTGGAAAGACTGTCACCACCGATAAATCCACTATAATTGAGAATTTCAATAAGCATTTTTCTACGGCTGGCCATGCTTTCCACCTGGCTACCCCTACACCGGACAACAGCACTGCACCCCCCACAGCAACTCACACAACCCTTCCCTATTTCTCCTTCTCCCAAATCCAGTCAGCTGATGTTCTGAAAGAGCTGCAAAATCTGGACCCCTACAAATCAGCCGGGCTAGACAATCTGGACCCTTTCTCTCTAAAATTATCTGCCGAAATTGTTGCAACCCCTATTACTAGCCTGTTCAACCTCTCTTTCGTATTGTCTGAGATTCCCAAAGATTGGAAAGCAGCTGCGGTCATCCTCCTCTTCAAAGGGGGAGACACTCTAGACCCAAACTGCTACAGACCTAAATCTATCCTACCCTGCCTTTCTAAGGTCTTCAAAAGCCAAGTCAACAAACAGATTACCGACCATTTTGAATCCCACCATACCTTCTCTGGTCATGGGTGCATCTCAGCCACGCTCAAGGTCCTAAACGATATCTTAACCGCCATCGATAAGAAACAATACTGTGCAGCCGTATTCATTGACCTGGCCAAGGCTTTCGACTCTGTCAATCACCACATCCTCATCGGCAGACTCGACAGCCTTGGTTTCTCAAATGATTGCCTCGCCTGGTTCACCAACTACTTCTCTGATAGAGTTCAGTCTGTCAAATCGGAGGGGCCTGTTGTCCGGACCTCTGGCAGTCTCTATGGGGGTGCCACAGGGTTCAATTCTTGGACCGACTCTCAAATCAAATCAAATCAAAACCATGTATACACAGTAGCCCTTCCTACATCAGCTGACATCTCAAAGTGCTGTACAGAAACCCAGCCTAAAACCCCAAACAGCAAGCAATGAAGGTGTAGAAGCACGGTGGCTAGGAAAAACTACCTAGAAAGGCCAGAACCTAGTAAGAAACCTAGAGAGGAACCAGGCTATGAGGGTGGCCAGTCCTCTTCTGACTGCCTGGTGGAGATTATAACTCTCTTCTCTGTATACATCAATGATGTTGCTCTTGCTGCTGGTGAGTCTCTGATCCACCTCTACGCAGATGACACCATTTTGTATACTTCTGGCACTTCTTTGGACACTGTGTTAACAACCCTCCAGATGAGCTTCAATGCCATACAACTCTCCTTCTGTGGTCTCCAATTGCTCTTAAATGCAAGTAAAACTAAATGCATGCTCTTCAACCGATCGCTGCCTGCACCTGCCCGCCTGTCCAACATCACTACTCTGGACGGTACTGACTTAGAATACGTGGACAACTACAAATTCCTAGGTGTCTGGTTAGACTGTAAACTCTCCTTCCAGACTCACATCAAACATCTCCAATCCAAAATTAAATCTAGAGTTGGCTTCCTATTTCGCAACAAAGCATCCTTCACTCATGCTGCCAAACATACCCTCGTAAAACTGACCATCCTACCACTCCTCGACTTCGGCGATGTCATTTACAAAATAGCCTCCAATACCCTACTCAATTAATTGGATGCAGTCTATCACAGTGCCATCTGTTTTGTCACCAAAGCCCCGTACACTACCCACCACTGCGACCTGTACGCTCTCGTTGGCTGGCCCTCGCTTCATACTCGTCGCCAATCCCACTGACTCCAGGTCATCTACAAGACCCTGCTAGGTAAAGCCCTGCCTTATCTCAGCTCGCTGGTCATCATAGCAGCACCCACCTGTAGCACGCGCTCCAGCAGGTATATCTCTCTGGTCACCCCCAAAACCAATTCTTTCTTTGGCCACCTCTCCTTCCAGTTCTCTGCTGTCAATGACTGGAATGAAGTACAAAAATCTCTGAAACTGGAAACACTTATCTCCCTCACTAGCTTTAAGCACCAGCTGTCAGAGCAGTTCAGAGATTACTGCACCTGTACACAGCCCATCTATAATTTATCCCAAACAGCTACCTCTCCCCCTACTGTGTTTATTTATTTATTTATTTTGCTCCTTTGCACCCCATTATTTCTATCTCTACCTTACACATTCTTCCACTGCAAATCTACCATTCCAGTGTTTAATTGCTATATTGTATTTTATTTTGCCACCATGGCCTTTTTTTGTCTTTTACCTCCCTTCTCACCTCATTTGCTCACATTGTATATAGACTTGTTTATACTGTATTATTGACTGTATGTTTGTTTACTCCATGTGTAACTCTATGTTGTTGTTTGTGTCACACTGCTTTGCTTTATATTGGCCAGGTCGCAGTTGTAAATGAGAACTTGTTCTCAACTTGCCAACCTGGTTAAATAAAGGTGAAATAAATAAAAATGATCATTATTTTACCGTTAGCATTACCATTAGAGTTAATGTTAGCATTATCATTAGAGTTGATGTTAACATTATCATTAGAGTTAATGTTAGCATTATCATTAGAGTTGATGTTAACATTATCATTAGAGTTTATGCTAGCATTATCATCACTGTTAATGTTAACATTATCATTAGAGTTGGTGTTAGCATTATCATTAGAGTTGGTGTTATCATTATCATTAGAGTTGATGTAAGCATTATCATTAGAGTTAATGTTAGCATTACCATCACCATTAGCGTTAATGTTAACATTATCACTAGAGTCAGTGTTGGCATTATCGTTAGATTTAATGTTAGCATTATTATTAGAAGTAATGTTAGCATTATCGTTAGAGTTAATGTTAGCATTACCGTTAGAGTTAATGTTAGCATTATCATTATAGTTCATGTTAGCATTATCATTAGAGTTAGTGTTAGCATTATCGTTGGATTTAATGTTAGCATTATCATTAGAGTTAATGTTAGCATTACCATTAGAGTTAATGTTAGCATTACCGTTAGAGTTAATGTTAGCATTATCATTAGAGTTCATGTTAGCATTATTGTTAGAGTTAATGTTAGCATTATCATTGGATTTAATGTTAGCATTATTATTAGAGTTCATGTTAGCAGTATCATTAGAGTTAATGTTAGCATTACCGTTAGAGTTAATGTTAGCATTAGCATTATCATTAGAGTTCATGTTAGCATTATCGTTAGAGTTAATGTTAGCATTAGCATTATCATTAGAGTTCATGTTAGCATTAGCATTATCATTAGAGTTCATGTTAGCATTATCATTAGAGTTCATGTTAGCATTATCGTTAGAGTATCGTTCAAGTTAATGTTAGCATTATCATTATCTTTATCACTAACTGGTAGACACAGTGCACGTGCACGGCGAGCATTACTATGCCGTTTCAGAAAGTTGCATGAAAATAAATAATATAATAATTCCCGTGATATCGTCTGCGTTCTCCGCAACGCAGATTTTATAGGACCCTACAACCATCACAACCACCATACTCGCTCTCTCTCTCTCACACACACACACACACACACACACACACACACACACACACACACACACACACACACACACACACACACACACACACACACACACACACACACACACACACACACACACAAACACACACACACACACACACTCACGCACGCACGCACGCACGCACACTCACACACACACACACACTCACACACACACTCACACACACACACACACACACACACACAGAGACACACACACACGCGCGCACGCGCACACACACGCACGCACGCACGCACGCGCACGCACGCACGCACGCACGCACGCACACTCACACACACACACACACACACACGCACACACGCACACACACACACACACACACACACACACACACTCACACACTCACACACACACACACACACACTCACACACTCACACACACACACACACACACACACACACTCACACACACACACACACAGTAAACACTGCTATTATTTTATATAGTATTGATTCAAACAGTGCAACCAAGACTCTATCCACTCCATATTGGAACATACAGTCATATTTGACATAGCACAATCTATACTGTATATCGTTTTGTGTTCATATCGGGTAAATAACTTTGCAAACAACTACTTGTTGTTTTTAATTTGACTTGTTGTTGTTATTGTTTATTGAAATGATTGATTATTGTACTGTAATGTTGAGGTTAGCTAGCATGCAATCATTTAGCTGAACCTATTATATCTACTGTAAACTCTACTGTAATGTTGAGGTTAGCTAGCATGCAATCATTTAGCTGAACCTTTTATATCTACTGTAAACTCTACTGTAATGTTGAGAGAGCTACTGTAGTAGACAATCACTTAGCTGAACATTTTATATATACTGTAAACTCTACTGTAATGTTGAGAGAGCTACTGTAGTAGACAATCACTTAGCTGAACATTTCATACCTGTTGTAAACTGTGTGTGTGTGTGTGTGTGTGTGACCGAGGGTCTACGTAAAGACTAGGGTGTTGTTTGGGACAACAGCTCATCAACAGGGCACTATGTTGTGACAGACAGCGCCCATAGGTTCTACGTAGAGACTAGGGTGTTGTTTGGGACAACAGCTCATCAACAGGGCACTATGTTGTGACAGACAGCGCCCGTAGTGTCTACGTGGAGACTAGGGTGTTGTTTAGGACAACAGCTCATCTTTGCCGAACGTGTCAGAGGGAATATTCAGTTCTTTCTCTCGTCAACCCCCCTACGCCTTAAAAATAGTTTTCACACCAGCAGTAAGACATTCCCTTTGGAGAGACTAGATCCACACAACATGTCTTGTCAAGATGTCTTAAGGTAATATCACACAGGCTGCACTGTCTATTCCAGGAATGGGCCCATCTATTCAGTCTAAATGTGTCCTAGGGCTCGTCACTGTCTATTCCAGGAATGGGCCCATCTATTCTGTCTAAATGTGTCCTAGGGCTCGTCACTGTCTATTCCAGGAATGGGCCCATCTATTCTGTATAAATCCAAATCAAATCAAATTTTAATAGTGACATGCTTTGAATACAACAGTGAAACTTACGAGCCTCTAAGGCCTTCCTCTGACACCGCCTGGTATAGAGGTCCTGAATGGCAGGAAGCTTTGCCCCAGTGATGTACTGGGCCATACACACTACCTTCTGTAGTTCCTTGCGGTCGGATGCTCTCAATGGTGCAGCTGTAGAACCTTTTGAGAATCTGAGGACCCAAGCCAAATCTTTTCAGTCTCTTGATTGGGAATAGCTTTTCTCGTGCCCTCTTCACAACAGTCTTGGTGTGCTTGGACCATGTTAGCTTGTTAGTGAGGTGGACACCAAGGCACTTGAAGCTCTCAACCTGCTCCACTACAGCCCCGTCGATGAGAATGGGGGCGTGGCTCCGTGCCTCCTTTTCCTGTAGTCCACAATCATCTTCTTTGTCTTGATTATGTTGAGGGAGAGGTTGTTGTCCTGGCACCACACGACAAGGTCTCTGACCTCCTCCCTATAGGCTGTCTCGTCGTTGTCGGTGATTAGGCCTACCACTGTTGTGTCATCGGCAAACGTAATGATTGTGTTGGAGTCATGAGTGAATAGGGAGTACAGGAGGGGACTGAGCACGCACCCCTGAGGGGCCCCTGTGTTGAGGATCAGCGTGGCGGATGTCTTGTTACCTACCCTTACCACCTGGGGGGACGGCCCGTCAGGAAGTCCAGGATCCAGTTGCACAGAGATAGGTGTTTAGTCCCAGGATCCTTAGCTTATTGATGAGCTTTGAGGGCACTATGGTGTTGAAAGCTGAGCTGTAAATGAACAGCATTCTCACATAGGTGTTCCTCTTGCCCAGGTGGGAAAGGGCAGTGTGGAGTGCAATAGAGATTGCATCATCAGTGGATCTGTTTGGGCGGTATACAAATTAGAGTGGGTCTAGGGTTTCTGGGATAATGGTGTTGATGTGAGCCATTACCAACCTTTTAAAGCACTTCATGGCTACAAACATGAGTGCTACGGGTCAGTAGTCATTTAGGCAGGTTCCTTTAGTGTTCTTGGACACAGGGACATGTTGGTACTACAGACTCGGACAGGGAGAGGTTGAAAATGTCAGTGAAGACACTTGCTAGTTGGTCAGCGCATGCTCGCAGTACATGTCCTGGTAATCCGTCTGGCCCTGCGGCCTTGTGAATGTTGACCTGGCTAAAGGTCTTTCTGACATTGGCTGCGTAGAGCGTGATCACACAGTCTTCCGGAACATCTTGTGCTCTCATGCATGTTTCAGTGTTATTTGCCTCGAAGCGAGCATAGGAGTAGTTTAGCTCGTCTGGTAGGCTCTTGTCACTGGGCAGCTCTCGGCTGTGCTTCCCTTTGTAGTATGTAGTGGTATGCAGGCCCTGCCACATCCGACGAGCATCAGAGCCGGTGTAGTACGATTCAATCTTAGTCCTGTATTGATGCTTTGCCTGTTTGATGGTTCGTCGGAGGGCATAGCGGGATATCTTATAAGCTTCTGGGTTAGAATCCCGCTCCTTGAAAGCAGCAGCTCTAGCCTTTAGCTCAATTAGTATTTGGTAGTATTGCCTTTAAATTGTTTAAGTTGTTCTAATGTTTTGGGTAGCCTTCCACAAGCTTCCTACAAGAAGTTGGGTGAATTTTGGCCCATTCCTCCTGACAGAGCTGGTGTAACTTTCTCAGGTTTGTAGGCCTCCTTGCTCGCACACAGTTTTTCAGTTCTGCTCACAAATGTTCTATAGGATTGAGGACAGGGCTTTGTGAAGGCCACTCCACTACCTTGACTTTGTTGTCCTTAAGCCATTTTGCCACAACTTTGGAAGCATGATTGGGGTCATTGTCCATTTGGAAGACCCATTTGCTTTAACTTCCTGACTGATGTCTTGAGATGTTGCTTCAACATATGCACATCATTTTCTTGCCTCATGATGCCATCTATTTTGTGAAGTGCACCAGTCCCTCCTGCAGAAAAACACCCTCACAACATGATGCTGCCACCCCCGTGCTTCACAGTTTTGATGGTGTTCTTCGGCTTGCAAGCCTCCCCCTTTTTCCTCCAAACATAACGATGGTCATTATGGCCAAACAGTTGTATTTTTGTTTCATCAGACCAGAGGACATTTTCTCCACAAAGTACGATCTTTGTCCCCCATGTGCAGTGGCGAACCGTAGTCCGGCTTCTTAATGGCGGTTTTGGAGCAGTGGCTTCTTCCTTGCTGAGCGGCTTTTCAGGTTATGTTGATAGTAGACGTCCTAACCGACTTGCCAAAACTATAGTTTGTTAACAAGACATTTGTGGATGGTTGGATGAGAGAAGAGAAGAGAAAAGAGGGTAAGGAGAGGTGGTTGGATTAGATAAGGGAAGAAGGGGGGTAAGGAGAGATGATTGGATGAGAGAAGGGAAGAATGGGGGGTAAAGAGAGATGATTGGATGAGAGAAGGGAAGAAGGGGGGTAAAAGAGAGATGGTTGGATGAGAGAAGGGAAGAAGGGGGGTAAGGAGAGATGGTTGGATGAGAGAAGGGGACTAAGGAGAGATGATTGGATGAGAGAAGGGAAGAAGGGGGGTAAGGAGAGATGATTGGATGAGAGAAGGGAAGAAGGGGGTAAGGAGAGATGATTGGATGAGAGAAGGGGACTAAGGAGAGATGATTGGATGAGAGAAGGGGGGTAAGGAGAGATGGTTGGATAAGAGAAGAGTAGAAGGGGGTAAGGAGAGGATTGGATGAGAGAAGGGAAGAAGGGGGGTAAGGAGAGATGATTGGATGAGAGAAGGGAAGAAGGGGGTAAGGAGAGATGGTTGGATGAGAGAAGGGGGGTAAGGAGAGATGGTTGGATGAGAGAAGGGGGGTAAGGAGAGATGGTTGGATGAGAGAAGGGAAGAAGGGGGGTAAGGAGAGATGATTGGATGAGAGAAGGGGACTAAGGAGAGATGATTGGATGAGAGAAGGGAAGAAGGGGGGTAAGGAGAGATGATTGGATGAGAGAAGGGAAGAAGGGGGTAAGGAGAGATGATTGGATGAGAGAAGGGGACTAAGGAGAGATGATTGGATGAGAGAAGGGGGGTAAGGAGAGATGGTTGGATAAGAGAAGAGTAGAAGGGGGTAAGGAGAGGATTGGATGAGAGAAGGGAAGAAGGGGGGTAAGGAGAGATGATTGGATGAGAGAAGGGAAGAAGGGGGTAAGGAGAGATGGTTGGATGAGAGAAGGGGGGTAAGGAGAGATGGTTGGATGAGAGAAGGGGGGTAAGGAGAGATGGTTGGATGAGAGAAGGGAAGAAGGGGGGTAAGGAGAGATGATTGGATGAGAGAAGGGGACTAAGGAGAGATGATTGGATGAGAGAAGGGAAGAAGGGGGGTAAGGAGAGATGATTGGATGAGAGAAGGGAAGAAGGGGACTAAGGAGAGATGAGTGGATGAGAGAAGGGAAGAAGGGGACTAAGGAGAGATGAGTGGATGAGAGAAGGGAAGAAGGGGACTAAGGAGAGATGAGTGGATGAGAGAAGGGAAGAAGGGGACTAAGGAGAGATGATTGGATGAGAGAAGGGAAGAAGGGGACTAAGGAGAGATGATTGGATGAGAGAAGGGAAGAAGGGGACTAAGGAGAGATGATTGGATGAGAGAAGGGAAGAAGGGGACTAAGGAGAGATGATTGGATGAGAGAAGGGAAGAAGGGGACTAAGGAGAGATGATTGGATGAGAGAAGGGGACTAAGGAGAGATGAGTGGATGAGAGAAGGGAAGAAGGGGACTAAGGAGAGATGATTGGATGAGAGAAGGGAAGAAGGGGACTAAGGAGAGATGATTGGATGAGAGAAGGGAAGAAGGGGACTAAGGAGAGATGATTGGATGAGAGAAGGGAAGAAGGGGACTAAGGAGAGATGATTGGATGAGAGAAGGGAAGAAGGGGACTAAGGAGAGATGATTGGATGAGAGAAGGGAAGAAGGGGACTAAGGAGAGATGATTGGATGAGAGAAGGGAAGAAGGGGACTAAGGAGAGATGATTGGATGAGAGAAGGGAAGAAGGGGACTAAGGAGAGATGAATGGATGAGAGAAGGGAAGAAGGGGACTAAGGAGAGATGATTGGATGAGAGAAGGGAAGAAGGGGACTAAGGAGAGATGAGTGGATGAGAGAAGGAAGTTTGTTGCGAGGAAAAGAGGCAGGAGAACATGATGAAAGTGTTGTCAGGTAGGGCAGAGAAAAGACACAGGACGGGACAGAGTGGCATAGAATTACCATGAATAATAAAAGTGTTGCTCCACAAAAAAATAGTTCCTTTTTGCATCCCTTTGATATGTTAAGTAGGAACTCGTACAATCATTTCGCATTTTAAAAGCATGTTATTTTAAATGAAGTGCCCTTTTAATTTAGACCGCATGGAGATTTCAATAAATGCAGCATTTTGTCACACCGTCGAAACCTGTGTCACCCGTAGGAGGGTTTTTTTAACACACTTCCCCCAGGTCTCACCGTCACTGGAAAGACCCGGTTATTATGTTGCTTCTACAAAGTCATTTTTTTAAGATCGTTATTTTTTTTAACGTGATTAGTGATTCATTGACGTATGTCCCTCATTTTAAGGGCAACGCTGTTACTTGAACTGAACTCTCGTTTGAATATGGTGAAAGTACGTCTTTATACAGTATATATATATTTATATATATATACACACATCATAGTGTAAAAGTAGGTGAACTGGTTCTATTATCAGGTGAACTGGTTCTATTACCAGGTGAACTGGTTCTATTACCAGGTGAACTGGTTCTATTACCAGGTGAACTGGTTCTATTACCAGGTGAACTGGTTCTATTACCAGGTGAACTGGTTCTATTACCAGGTGAACTGGTTCTATTATCAGGTGAACTGGTTCTATTTACCAGGTGAGCTGGTTCTATTATCAGGTGAGCTGGTTCTATTACTAGGTGAACTGGTTCTATTGTCAGGTGAACTGGTTCTATTGTCAGGTGAGCTGGTTCTATTATCAGGTGAGCTGGTTCTAATACTAGGTGAACTGGTTCTATTGTCAGGTGACCTGGTTCTATTACCAGGTGAGCTGGTTCTATTATCAGGTGAGCTGGTTCTATTATCAGGTGAGCTGGTTCTATTATCAGGTGAACTGGTTCTATTATCAGGTGAACTGGTTCTAGTATCAGGTGAACTGGTTCTATTATCAGGTGAGCAGGTTCTATTATCAGGTGAGCTGGTTCTATTATCAGGTGAACTGGTTCTATTATCAGGTGAGCTGGTTCTATTATCAGGTGAGCTGGTTCTATTATCAGGTGAACTGGTTCTAGTATCAGGTGAACTGGTTCTATTATCAGGTGAACTGGTTCTATTGCCAGGTGAGCTGGTTCTATTACCAGGTGAGCTGGTTCTATTATCAGGTGAGCTGGTTCTATTACCAGGTGAACTGGTTCTATTATCAGGTGAACTGGTTCTATTACCAGGTGAACTGGTTCTGTTATCAGGTGAACTGGTCTGTTATTTTGGGTCATGTTCTGGGTCATGTTCTGGGTCATGTTCTGGGTCATGTTCTGGGTCATGTTCTGGTGTTTTGTGGTGGAAAACTGAAGGTGGAGTATTACACATCAATCCTGTAGACACTGTAGACACTTCCTGTTACTCATAGATAGACACTTCCTGTTACTCATCGATAGACACTTCCTGTTACTCATCGATAGACACTTCCTGTTACTCATCGATAGACACTTCCTGTTACTCATCGATAGACACTTCCTGTTACTCATAGATAGACGGTTCCTGTTACTCATCAATAGACACTCCCTGTTACTCATAGATAGACACTTCCTGTTACTCATCGATAGACACTTCCTGTTACTCATAGATAGACACTTCCTGTTACTCATCGATAGACACTTCCAGTTACTCATAGATAGACACTTCCTGTTACTCATAGATAGACACTTCCTGTTACTCATAGATAGACACTTCCTGTTACTCATCGATAGACACTTCCTGTAACTCATAGATAGACACTTCCTGTTACTCATCGATAGACGCTTCCTGTTACTCATAGATAGACAATTCCTGTTCCACATAGATAGACACTTCCTGTTACTCAT
>NW_028322097.1:370000-382500 GCF_057628025.1 Oncorhynchus mykiss
CTAAACACTGTGTGTGTGTTTCATCTCTCTGCAGCTATGGGCCAAGTCATTGCTTTTGTCCCTCAGTCGTTCCCTCAGTCCCTCAGTCGTTCCCTCGGTCCCTCAGTCGTTCCCTCGGTCCCTCAGTCGTTCCCTCGGTCCTTCAGTCGTTCCCTCGGTCCCTCAGTCGTTCCATCGGTCCCTCAGTCGTTCCCTCGGTCCCTCAGTCGTTCCCTCAGTCCCTCAGTCGTTCCCTCGGTCCCTCAGTCGTTCCCTCGGTCCTTCAGTCGTTCCCTCGGTCCCTCAGTCGTTCCATCGGTCCCTCAGTCCTTCCCTCAGTCGTTCCCTCAGTCCCTCAGTCGTTCCCTCAGACCCTCAGTCGTTACCTCAGTCCCTCAGACGTTCCCTCAGACCCTCAGTCGTTCCCTCGGTCCCTCAGTCGTTCCCTCTGTCCCTCAGTCGTTCCCTCTGTCCCTCAGTCGTTCCCTCCGTCCCTCAGTCGTTCCCTCGGTCCCTCAGTCGTTACCTCGGTCCCTCTGTCGTTCCCTCGGTCCCTCAGTCGTTCCCTCGGTCCCTCAGTCGTTCCCTCGGTCCCTCAGTCGTTCCCTCCGTCCCTCAGTCGTTCCCTCGGTCCCTCAGTCGTTCCCTCAGTCCCTCAATCGTTCCCTCAGTCCCTCAGCCTTGTGAATTGATGGGGGGATAAACAGTAGAGTATGGTTTTGGAGAACTGAAGTTACACAGAGAAAATAAATTCAACCTCCTCTTTTTGCTTTGACTAAAGCGGTGTGCTGTACCCTAATTGCATGTATACTTTACATAACAATACGTGTTTACCAGTGTGTCTAAACGAGTCATCAACCCTTTTATAAAGTGTCCAATAACAGGAAGTGGAAATAGGCAGGAGCAGTGGCGTAACCAACAACAACACCTATCATCTCGCGTAACGTTACAACCTTTACTGAGGACGCTCTTCCCCAGTCACCCTGGTGCTATTTTGGAATTCATTGTCAGCATCAAGCCTAGTGGTTAGAGTGTTGGACTAGTAACCGAAAGGTTGCAAGAACGAATCAAATCAAATCAAATGTATATACATAGCCCTTCGTACATTAGCTGATATCTCAAAGTGTTGTAACAGAAACCCAGCCTAAAACCCCCAAATAGCAAGCAATGCAGGTGTAGAAGCACGGTGGCTAGGAAAAACTCCCTAGAAAGGCCAAAACCTAGGAAGAAAGGAACCAGGCTATGAGGGGTGACCAGTCCTCTTCTGGCTGTGCTGGGTGGAGATTATAACAGAACATGGCCAAGATGTTCAAATGTTCATAAATGACCAGCATGGTCAAATAATAATAATCACAGAAATTGTCGAGGGTGCAGCAAGTCAGCACCTCAGGAGTAAATGTCAGTTGGCTTTTCATAGCCGATCATTAAGAGTATCTCTACCGCTCCTGCTGTCTCTAGAGAGTTGAAAACAGCAGGTCTGGGAGAGGTAGCACGTCCGGTGAACAGGTCAGGATTCTATAGCTGCAGGCAGAACAGTTGAAACTGGAGCAGCAGCACGGCCAGGTGGACTGGGGACAGCAAGGAGTCCTCATGCCAGGTAGTCCCGAGGCATGGTCCTAGGGCTCAGGTCCTCCGAGATAGAGAAAGAGAGAAAGAGAGAATTAGAGAGAGCATACTTAAATTCACACAGGACACCGGATAGGACAGGAGAAGTACTCCAGATATAACAAACTGACCCTAGCCCCCCGACACATAATCTACTGCAGCACAAATACTGGAGGCAGGAGGGGTCAGGAGACACTGTGGCCCCATCCGATGATACCTCTGGACAGGGCCAAACAGGAAGGATATAACCCCACCCACTTTGCCAAACCCCCCCATACCACTAGAGGGATATCTTCAACCACCAACTTACCATCCTGAGACAAGTCTGAGTATAGCCCACAAAGATCTCCGCCACGGCACAACCCAAGGGGGGGCGCCAACCCAGGCAGGAAGATCACGTCAGTGACTCAACCCACTCAAGTGACGCATCCTTCCTAGGGACGGCATGAAAGAGCACCAGTAAGCCAGTGACTCAGCCCCTGTAATAGGGTTAGAGGCATAGAATCCCAGTGGAAAGAGGGGAACCGGCTAGGCAGAAACAGCAAGGGTGGTTCGTTGCTCCAGAGCCTTTCCGTTCACCTTCACACTCCTGGGCCAGACTACACTCAATCATATGACCCACTGAAGAGATTAGTCTTCAATAAAGACTTAAAGGTTGAGACCGAGACTGCGTCTCTCACATGGATAGGCAGACCATTCCATAAAAATGGAGCTCTATAGGAGAAAACCCTGCCTCCAGCTGTCCCTGAGCTGAATCCCTGAGCTGACAAGGTACAAATCTGTCGTTCTGCCCCTGAACAGGCAGTTAACCCACTGTTCCTAGGCCCTCATTGAAAATAAGAATTTGTTCTTAACTGACTTGCCTAATAAAATAAAGGTAATAAACCTACTGTCCTATAGTTAAATAAAGGTAAATATATATATATATATATATTTATATACACATATGTAGAGAACCAGGACTGTTCATTGTATCTGTTACCATACATCTTGTAGTTTTGAAAACCCGACCCGAGGCGACACGGTGGCTGGTTTTGATAATATTCCGGGGACTAAAGTCAAATCTAGTCAACAAATCTCCCAACTCATCATGAGGTAGACATGTCAGAAGGTCACTCATTCAAAAACCAAAGTTTGCTAAATTAATGCAGTGGTTTTTATCAGGATAAGACCCAGATGCAGACAGTTCGAAATAACAAATGTTTATTTACAAAACGGATGGCAGGTCAAGGGCAGGCAGAGGTCAGTAATCCAGGGCAGTGTCAAGAGGTACAGGACAGCAGGCAGGGTCAAGACAAGCAGGGGTCAGTAATCAGTGTCAAGAGGTACAGGACGGCAGGCAGGATCAGGGTCATGGCAGGCAGAATGGTCAAAAACCGTGAGAACTAGAAAAAAAAGGAACTAACTCGAAACAGGAGTATGAGAAAAACCCCGCTGGTAGACTTGACAAGACGAACTGGTAACAGACAAACAGAGAACACAGGTGTAAATACCCAGGGGATAATGGGGAGAATGGAGGACACCTGGAGGGGGGGGGGGGGGTGGAGACAAGCACAAAGACAGGTGAAACAGAACAGGGTTTGACAGGTTTGAAGAAAGATACATTTTGCATAATAGGTTGAAAAACACACCATCGTGATGCTAAATGAATCCCAACGGCTTTATTTCTGTATTTTGAAAGCTATGTATATACTGTATATATATATATATATATACAGTGCCTTGCGAAAGTATTCGGCTCCCCTTGAACTTTGCGACCTTTTGCCACATTTCAGGCTTCAAACATAAAGATATAAAACTGTATTTTTTTGTGAAGAATCAACAACAAGTGGGACACAATCATGAAGTGGAACGACATTTATTGGATATTTCAAACTTTTTTAACAAATCAAAAACTGAAAAATTGGGGCGTGCAAAATTATTCTTCAAAATTAAAAATTAATTATTCTTCAAAATTATTATTATTAATTATTATTATAAACATTATTATTATATATATATGTGTAGAGAACTTTATTGCTGACATTAAAAACGTTGTGTGATTACATCAACAATGGACTAATGAAACAAATAGCAAAATACACTCATTAAAGATAACCCTCGTGATTTTAAAAATAACCCTCGTGATCTTTAAATAAATAAATTAAATGTATTTTAAAATCCAGGATCAACTTTATAGGTTCTACGGTAATGTTGAACAACATACCTGGTATCAGGCCTCAATCTAATCTCAAATACCTGCTTCTCACTTCTTTCCCTGTTTCTCCTGGGTTAGGGAAGATGACAGCATAATAGACAGAAGGGAAGATGACAGTATAATAGACAGAAGGGAAGATGACAGTATAATAGATATCAGGGAAGATGCCAGTGTAATAGACAGAAGGGAAGATGCCAGTATAATAGACAGAAGGGAAGATGACAGTATAATAGACAGAAGGGAAGATGACAGTATAATAGACAGAAGGGAAGATGACAGTATAATAGACAGAAGGGAAGATGACAGTATAATAGATATCAGGGAAGATGCCAGTGTAATAGACAGAAGGGAAGATGCCAGTATAATAGACAGAAGGGAAGATGACAGTATAATAGACAGAAGGGAAGTTGACAGTGTAATAGACAGAAGGGAAGATGACAGCATAATAGACAGAAGGGAAGATGACAGTATAATAGACAGAAGGGAAGATGACAGTATAATAGATATCAGGGAAGATGACAGTATAATAGACAGAAGGGAAGTTGACAGTGTAATAGACAGAAGGGAAGATGACAGTATAATAGACAGAAGGGAAGATGCCAGTGTAATAGATATCAGGGAAGATGACAGTATAATAGATATCAGGGAAGATGCCAGTATAATAGATATCAGGGAAGATGACAGTGTAATAGACAGAAGGGAAGATGACAGTATAATAGACAGAAGGGAAGTTGACAGTGTAATAGACAGAAGGGAAGATGACAGTATAATAGATATCAGGGAAGATGACAGTATAATAGGCAGAAGGGAAGATGACAGTATAATAGACAGAAGGGAAGTTGACAGTGTAATAGACAGAAGGGAAGATGACAGTATAATAGACAGAAGGGAAGATGACAGTATAATAGATATCAGGGAAGATGACAGTATAATAGATATCAGGGAAGATGCCAGTATTATAGATATCAGGGAAGAAGACAGTGTAATAGACAGAAGGGAAGATGCCAGTGTAATAGACAGAAGGGAAGATGCCAGTATAATAGACAGAAGGGAAGATGACAGTATAATAGATATCAGGGAAGATGACAGTGTAATAGACAGAAGGGAAGATGCCAGTGTAATAGACAGAAGGGAAGATGACAGTATAATAGATATCAGGGAAGATGCCAGTGTAATAGACAGAAGGGAAGATGACAGTATAATAGATATCAGGGAAGATGCCAGTGTAATAGACAGAAGGGAAGATGCCAGTGTAATAGACAGAAGGGAAGATGACAGTATAATAGACAGAAGGGAAGATGACAGTATAATAGATATCAGGGAAGATGCCAGTGTAATAGACAGAAGGGAAGATGACAGTATAATAGATATCAGGGAAGATGCCAGTGTAATAGACAGAAGGGAAGATGCCAGTATAATAGACAGAAGGGAAGATGCCAGTGTAATAGACAGAAGGGAAGATGCCAGTGTAATAGACAGAAGGGAAGATGCCAGTGTAATAGACAGAAGGGAAGATGCCAGTATAATAGACAGAAGGGAAGATGCCAGTGTAATAGACAGAAGGGAAGATGCCAGTGTAATGGACAGAAGGGAAGATGCCAGTGTAATAGACAGAAGGGGAAGATGCCCGTGTAATAGACAGAAGGGAAGATGCCAGTGTAATAGACAGAAGGGAAGATGACAGTATAATAGATATCAGGGAAGATGACAGTATAATAGATATCAGGGAAGATGCCAGTATAATAGATATCAGGGAAGATGCCAGTGTAATAGACAGAAGGGAAGATGCCAGTATAATAGACAGAAGGGAAGATGCCAGTATAATAGATATCAGGGAAGATGCCAGTGTAATAGACAGAAGGGAAGATGCCAGTATAATAGACAGAAGGGAAGATGCCAGTGTAATAGACAGAAGGGAAGATGCCAGTGTAATAGACAGAAGGGAAGATGCCAGTATAATAGACAGAAGGGAAGATGCCAGTGTAATGGACAGAAGGGAAGATGCCAGTATAATAGACAGAAGGGAAGATGACAGTATAATAGACAGAAGGGAAGATGCCAGTGTAATAGACAGAAGGGGAGATGCCAGTGTAATAGACAGAAGGGAAGATGCCAGTATAATAGACAGAAGGGAAGATGCCAGTATAATAGACAGAAGGGAAGATGCCAGTGTAATAGACAGAAGGGAAGATGCCAGTATAATAGACAGAAGGGAAGATGACAGTATAATAGATATCAGGGAAGATGACAGTGTAATAGACAGAAGGGAAGATGCCAGTGTAATAGACAGAAGGGAAGATGCCAGTGTAATAGACAGAAGGGAAGATGCCAGTGTAATAGACAGAAGGGGAAGATGCCAGTATAATAGATGTCAGGGAAGATGACAGTATAATAGACAGAAGGGAAGATGCCAGTGTAATAGACAGAAGGGGAAGATGCCAGTGTAATGGACAGAAGGGGAAGATGCCAGTGTAATAGACAGAAGGGAAGATGCCAGTGTAATAGACAGAAGGGAAGATGCCAGTGTAATAGACAGAAGGGGAAGATGCCAGTGTAATAGACAGAAGGGAAGATGCCAGTGTAATAGACAGAAGGGGAAGATGCCAGTGTAATGGACAGAAGGGAAGATGCCAGTGTAATGGAGTAGGTGTGTAGAAACCAATACATCACTGTCAGTCCTGGGTAGAAAATAGTTCCCGTTGCCTTTTCTCTGCTTGGTGAGGTCTTTATTGTAACTCTCCAAACTGTGTTAGGGCGATGCATCCCAAACGGCACGCTGTAGCCTATATGAGGCCCAGATGGACTCTGGTCAAAAGTAGTGCACTATACAGGGAATAAGGTACGAACTGGGACATACTAAGACAGCTTCGATAACCCCCCCCCCCCCCTCCCCCCCCCCCCCCCCCCCCCGACCGACCAGACACGGCTCTTGTCAAAGGAGATACCTTGAAAGTAACACTGGAGGGCAGAGAGAGCTCTTCCACTGTCAGTGTGAGGAGGAACACAGGCAGGTAGTGGTGGTGATGGGGCTCGTGGTGTGTGTGTGTGTGTGTGTGTGTGTGTGTGTGTGTGTGTGTGTGTGTGTGTGTGTGTGTGTGTGCGCATGATGCAGGATTATTTTGTGCTACATCAAAGGAGAGAGACGGGGCGAGTGACAGAGAGAGAGAGAGACAGAGAGAGAGAGAGTTAGGGAGGAGAAAGAGAGAGTCTCTCTCTCTCTCAATTCAATTCAATTCAAGGGCTTTATTGGCATGGGAAACATGTGTTAACATTGCCAAAGCAAGTGAAGTAGACAACATACAAAGTGAAAATATAAAGTGAAAAACAACAAAAATTAACAGTAAACATTACACATACAGAGGTTTCAAAACAGTAAAGACATTACAAATGTCATATTATATATATATATATACAGTGTTTTAACAATGTACAAATGGTTAAAGGACACAAGATAAAATAAATAAGCATAAATATGGGTTGTATTTACAATGGTGTGTGTTCTTCACTGGTTGCCCTTTTCTCATGGCAACAGGTCACAAATCTTGCTGCTGTGATGGCACACTGTGGAATTTCACCCAGTAGATATGGGAGTTTTTCAAATTGGATTTGTTTTCGAATTCTTTGTGGATCTGTGTAATCTGAGGGAAATATGTCTCTCTAATATGGTCATACATTGGGCAGGAGGTTAGGAAGTGCAGCTCAGTTTCCACCTCACTTTGTGGGCAGTGAGCACATAGCCTGTCTTCTCTTGAGAGCCATGTCTGCGGCCTTTCTCAATAGCAAGGCTATGCTCACTGAGTCTGTACATAGTCAAAGCTTTCCTTAATTTTGGGTCAGTCACAGTGGTCAGGTATTCTGCCACTGTGTACTCTCTGTTTAGGGCCAAATAGCTTTCTAGTTTGCTCTGTTTTTTTGTTAATTCTTTCCAATGTATCAAGTAATTATCTTTTTGTTTTCTCATGATTTGGTTGGGTCTAATTGTGCTGTTGTCCTGGGGCTCTGTAGGGTGTGTTTGTGTTTGTGAACAGAGCCCCAGGACCAGCTTGCTTAGGGGACTCTTCTCCAGGTTCATCTCTCTGTAGGTGATGGCTTTGTTATGGAAGGTTTGTGAATCACTTCCTTTTAGGTGGTTGTAGAATTTAACGGCTCTTTTCTGGATTTTGATAATTAGTGGGTATCGGCCTAATTCTGCTCTGCATGCATTATTTGGTGTTCTACGTTGTACACGGAGGATATTTTTGCAGAATTCTGCGTGCAGAGTCTCAATTTGGTGTTTGTCCCATTTTGTGAAGTCTTGGTTGGTGAGCGGACCCCAGACCTCACAACCTCTCTCTCTCTCTCTCTCTCTCTCTCTCTCTCTCTCTCTCTCTCTCTCTCTCTCTCAATTCAATTCAATTCAATTCAATTCAATGGCTTTATTGGCATGGGAAACTTGCCAAAGCAAGTGAGGTAGATAATATATAAAGTGAATATATAAAGTGAAATAAACAATAAAAATTTACAGTAAACATTACACATACAGAAGTTTCAAAACAATAAAGACATTACAAATGTCATATTATATATATACAGTGTTTTAACAATGTACAAATGGTTAAAGGACACAAGATCAAATAAATAAGCATAAATATGGGTTGTATTTACAATGGTGTTTGTTCTTCACTGGTTGCCCTTTTCTCGTGGCAACAGGTCACAAATCTTGCTGCTGTGATGTCACACTGTGGAATTTCACCCAGTAGATATGGGAGTTTATCAAAACTGGATTTGTTTTCGAATTCTTTGTGGATCAGTGTAATCTGAGGGAAATATGTCTCTCTAATATGGCCATACATTGGGCAGGAGGTTGGGAAGTGCAGCTCAGTCTCCACCTCATTTTGTGGGCAGTGAGCACATAGCCTGTCTTCTCTTGAGAGCCATGTCTGCCTACGGCGGCCTTTCTCAATAGCAAGACTATGCTCACTGAGTCTGTACATAGTCAAAGCTTTCCTTCATTTTGGGTCAGTCACAGTGGTCAGGTATTCTGCCACTGTGTACTCTCTGTTTAGGGCCAAATAGCATTCTAGTTTGCTCTGTTTTTCTCTCTCTCTCTCTCTCTCTCTCTCTCTCTCTCTCTGTCTCTCTCTCTCCTCCCTATGTCTCTCTCTATCTCTCTCTGTCTCTCTCTGTCTCTCTCTATCTCTCTCTGTATCTCTCTCTCTCTCTCTCTCCTCCCCATGTATCTCTCTCTCTCTCTCTCTCTCTCTCCTCCCTATGTCCCTCTCTCTCTCTCTCTCTCTCTCTCTGTTTCTCTCTCTCCTCCCTATGTCTCTCTCTATCTCTCTCTGTCTCTCTCTCTCTCTCTCCTCCCCATGTATCTCTCTCTGTCTCTATCTCTCTCTGTCTCTCTCTGTCTCTTTCTATCTCTCTCTGACTCTATCTCTCTCTCTTTCTTTCATTTGCTCTCTCTCGCTCTCTCTTTCCGTCTCTCGTTTTCTTTAATATACTGTGTGTGACTTACTCTCCTAAGCCTTGCATAATCATTTTAAAGTAGTCAGTCTTAATCTCATCATCCCTCGACTTAATCTCATCATACCTATTCTTTAAATCCCCTCAGAGAGAGAGAGAGAGAGAGAGAGAGAGAGAGAATCCTGCCACTGCATTCCAAATGGCACACTCTTCCCTGTATAGTGCACTACTTTTGAAACAAAAGTCCAAACATCTGATTAACCGTAGTGCCACTGTATGGGGATGAGAGAGAGAGAGCCATTTGGATTATTGTTAGGGCTCGGCATCAACAGTTATAACCAACATAATGTTTACAGTATTGTGATGTCATTATGGGGTATTGTGATGTCATTATAGGGCATTGTGATGTCATTATGGGGTATTGTGATGTCATTATGGGGTATTGTGATGTCTCTCTCTCCTCCTCCATTCCTGAATCCCTCCCTCCCTCTCCTCCACCATTCCTCAATCCCTCCCTCCCTCCCCTATCCCCCACCATTCCTCAATCCCTCCCTCCCTCCCCTATCCCCCACCATTCCTCAATCCCGCCCTCCCTCTCCTCCACCATTCCTGAATCCCTCCCTCCCTCTCCCACACCATTCCTCAATCCCTCCCTCCCTCTCCTCCACCATTCCTTAATCCCTCCCTCCCTCTCCCCCACCATTCCTCAATCTCTCCCTCCCTCTCTCTCCCCCACCATTCCTCAATCCCTCCCTCCCTCCCCTCTCCCCCACCATTCCTCAATCCCTCCCTCTCTCTCCCCCACCATTCCTCAATCCCTCCCTCCCTCTCTCTCCCCCACCATTCCTCAATCCCTCCCTCCCTCCCCTCTCCCCCACCATTCCTCAATCCCTCCCTCTCTCTCCCCCACCATTTCTCAATCCCTCCCCTCTCCCCCACCATTCCTCAATCCCTCCCTCCCTCCCCTATCCCCCACCATTCCTCAATCCCTCCCTCCCCTCTCCCCCACCATTCCTCCCTCTCTCCCCCACACCATTCCTCAATCCCTCCCTCCTCCCCTCTCCCCCACCATTGCCCATCCATCCCTCCCTCCCTCTTTCTTCCCCTCCATTCCTCTGTTTTTCAATGGAGTGTAGCGGCGCTCTACACAATCAGGTGATTCAGACCTCTCACTCTGTGTCAATCAGAGAGGCTGCTGGGTCACGCTGGGTTCTGCACTACTATTGGATCAGATCTCAGTCAGAAGAGATGGAGCAGAGAGAGAGAGAGAGAGAGAGAGACAGAGAGAGAGAGAGAGAGAGAGAGAGAGAGAGAGAGAGAGAGAGAGAGAGAGAGAGAGAGAGATAAAAAGACGGGGAGGGACACATGGGTCTATGTGATGAATGGGTCCCCCCCCCTCCACTCCTCCCTCCCTCCCCTCCAACCTCCACCCCCACGGTGTCAGCCCAGCCTGAAGGTATTTGTGATCTGTCTCCAGTCTGAGAGGTGCAGGTGGTTTTCAGCCCAGTCACAGCTGCAGGGCTGTGGTTTTCTGGGGTCTGCTGACTGCTGCACTTCCTGCTCCCCTGGAGAGCAGAGACCTGGACGGGAAAATACACCCGGTCGCCCAGATTCAACGGGCCGGTCTATACTAATACCAGCTGAACATTGGTACTGTTCTGAGTCAACAGGCAGGTCTATACTAACACCAGCTGAACATTGGTACTGTTCTGATTCATCGGGACGGTCTATACTAATACCAGCTGAACATTGGTACTGTTCTGATTCATCGGGCCGGTCTATACTAATACCAGCTGAACATTGGTACTGTTCTGATTCAACCGGCCGATCTATACTAATACCAGCTGAACATTGGTACTATTCTGTGGACTGGTGCCTGTCTACATGTGGGTACTCTGTATAAAATACACCCGGACGCCCAGATTCAACGGGCCGGTCTATACTAATACCAGCTGAGCATTGGTACTATTCTGTGGACTGGTGCCTGTCTACATGTGGGTACTCTGTATAAAATACACCCGGACGCCCAGATTCAACGGGCCGGTCTATACTAATACCAGCTGAACATTGGTACTATTCTGTGGAAAATGGCTGCCTAAATATGATCCCCAATCAGAGGCAACGATAAAATGCTGCCTCTAATTGGGAACCATATTAGCACCAACATAGAAATAGACATACTAGAACAGCCCCTAGTCATGCCCTGACCTACTACACCATAGAGAACCAAGGGCTCTCTATGGTCAGCGCGTCACAACAATATATATCGTTACCAGTGTAAAGACCCATGACCTCTAAGATGACTGGACAGATTCCCACTAACTCAGTAGAGTGATGAGGTCACCCTATGTATCTATAGTTACCCGTGTAAAGACCCATGACCTCTAAGATGACTGGACAGATTCCCACTAACTCAGTAAAGTGATGAGGTCACCCTACGTATCTATAGTTACCCGTGTAAAGACCCATGACCTCTAAGATGACTGGACAGATTCCCATTAACTCAGTAGAGTGATGAGGTCACCCTATGTATCTATAGTTACCAGTGTAAAGACCCATGACCTCTAAGATGACTGGACAGATTCCCACTAACTCAGTAAAGTGATGAGGTCACCCTATGTATCTATAGTTACCAGTGTAAAGACCCATGACCTCTAAGATGACTGGACAGATTCCCACTAACTCAGTAGAGTGATGAGGTCACCCTACGTATCTATAGTTACCAGTGTAAAGACCCATGACCTCTAAGATGACTGGACAGATTCCCACTAACTCAGTAAAGTGATGAGGTCACCCTATGTATCTATAGTTACCCGTGTAAAGACCCATGACCTCTAAGATGACTGGACAGATTCCCACTAACTCAGTAGAGTGATGAGGTCACCCTATGTATCTATAGTTACCAGTGTAAAGACCCATGACCTCTAAGATGACTGGACAGATTCCCACTAACTCAGTAAAGTGATGAGGTCATCCTATGTATCTATAGTTACCAGTGTAAAGACCCATGACCTCTAAGATGACTGGACAGATTCCCACTAACTCAGTAAAGTGATGAGGTCACCCTATGTATCTATAGTTACCCGTGTAAAGACCCATGACCTCTAAGATGACTGGACAGATTCCCACTAACTCAGTAAAGTGATGAGGTCACCCTATGTATCTATAGTTACCAGTGTAAAGACCCATGACCTCTAAGATGACTGGGCAGATTCCCACTAACTCAGTAAAGTGATGAGGTCACCCTATGTATCTATAGTTACCAGTGTAAACG
>NW_028322097.1:387500-397500 GCF_057628025.1 Oncorhynchus mykiss
AGGAAGAGGAACAGGAAGAGGAACAGGAAGAGGAACAGATAAACAGTTTACCTACTTGACTGTAGCTCCCAACACAGAGTATGGTTGATGTTACTACCTACTTGACTGTAGCTCCCAACACAGAGTACGGTTGATGTTACTACCTACTTGACTGTAGCTCCCAACACAGAGTATGGTTGATGTTACTACCTACTTGACTGTAGCTCCCAACACAGAGTATGGTTGATGTTACTACCTACTTGACTGTAGCTCCCAACACAGAGTATGGTTGATATTACTACCTACTTGACTGTAGCTCCCAACACAGAGTATGGTTGATGTTACTACCTACTTGACTGTAGCTCCCAACACAGAGTATGGTTGATGGTACTACCTACGTGACTGTAGCTCCCAACACAGAGTATGGTTAATGTTACTACCTACTTGACTGTAGCTCCCAACACAGAGTATGGTTGATGTTACTACCTACTTGACTGTAGCTCCCAATACAGAGTATGGTTGATGTTACTACCTACTTGACTGTAGCTCCCAACACAGAGTATGGTTGATGTTACTACCTACTTGACTGTAGCTCCCAACACAGAGTATGGTTGATGTTACTACCTACTTGACTGTAGCTCCCAACACAGAGTATGGTTGATGTTACTACCTACTTGACTGTAGCTCCCAACACAGAGTATGGTTGATGTTACCACCTACTTGACTGTAGCTCCCAACACAGAGTATGGTTGATGTTACTACCTACTTGACTGTTGCTCCCAACACAGAGTATGGTTGATGTTACTACCTACTTGACTGTAGCTCCCAACACAGAGTAGGGTTGATGTTACTACCTACTTGACTGTAGCTCCCAACACAGAGTATGGTTGATGTTACCACCTACTTGACTGTAGCTCCCAACACAGAGTATGGTTGATGTTACCACCTACTTGACTGTAGCTCCCAACACAGAGTAGGGTTGATGTTACTACCTATTTGACTGTAGCTCCCAACACAGAGTATGGTTGATGTTACCACCTACTTGACTGTAGCTCCCAACACAGAGTATGCTTGATGTTACTACCTACTTGACTGTAGCTCCCAACACAGAGTATGGTTGATGTTACTACCTACTTGACTGTAGCTCCCAACACAGAGTATGGTTGATGTTACTACCTACTTGACTGTAGCTCCCAACACAGAGTATGGTTGATGTTACTACCTACTTGACTGTAGCTCCCAACACAGAGTATGGTTGATGTTACTATCTACTTGACTGTAGCTCCCAACACATATAATGGTTGATGTTACTACCTACTTGACTGTAGCTCCCAACACAGAGTATGGTTGATGTTACTACCTACTTGACTGTAGCTCCCAACACAGAGTATGGTTGATGTTACTACCTACTTGACTGTAGCTCCCAACACAGAGTATGGTTGATGTTACTACCTACTTGACTGTAGCTCCCAACACAGAGTATGGTTGATGTTACTACCTACTTGACTGTAGCTCCCAACACAGAGTATGGTTGATATTATTACCTACTTGACTGTAGCTCCCAACACAGAGTATGGTTGATGTTACTACATACTTGACTGTAGCTCCCAACACAGAGTATGGTTGGTGTTACTACCTACTTGACTGTAGCTCCCAACACAGAGTATGGTTGATGTTATTACCTACTTGACTGTAGCTCCCAACACAGAGTATGGTTGATGTTACTACCTACTTGACTGTAGCTCCCAACACAGAGTATGGTTGATGTTACTACCTACTTGACTGTAGCTCCCAACACAGAGTATGGTTGATTTTACTACATACTTGACTGTAGCTCCCAACACAGAGTATGGTTGATGTTACTACCTACTTGACTGTAGCTCCCAACACAGAGTATGGCTGATGTTATTACCTACTTGACTGTTGCTCCCAACACAGAGTATGGTTGATGGTACAACCTACTTGACTGTAGCTCCCAACACAGAGTATGGTTGATGTTACTGCCTACTTGACTGTAGCTCCCAACACAGAGTATGGTTGATGTTACTACCTACTTGACTGTAGCTCCGACGGCCATATTGAGTGTACCCATGGAAATTCACTAGACGACGGTCCCTGATGGGTGGACTGACCGGCGGCCATATTGAGTGTACCCATTGAAATTCACTAGACAATGGTCCCTTATGGGTGGATCGACCGGCGGCCATATTGAGTGTACCCATTGAAATTCACTAGACAATGGTCCCTTATGGGTGGATTGACCGGCGGCAATATTGAGTGTACCCATGTTAATTCACTAGGCAATGGTGTCTGATGGGTGGACGGATCCGGCGGCCATTTTGAGTGTACCCATGGTAATTCACTAGACAACGGTCCCTGATGGGTGGACGGATACGGCGGCCATTTTGAGTGTACCCATGGTAATTCACTAGACTTGACTAGAATGTCACTAGATTTGTTCCCCGTGTATCCTCTGAATTGGCATCACTATCAACAGTTCTCCAGACTGAGGACTCAGACAGAGAAGGTGACAGAGAGAGTTATGGATGAGACTAAGGACACGGTGGGGTTTCTGGGCCAAGCTCTCAGGGCTCTGATAACACAGCGTACCACAGCCATCTGCCGTGTTCCCCCTCTCGTACTCACACTCTCACACATACAGTACACACACACACACACACACACACACACACACACACACACACACACACACACACACACACACAGTGGGAGAGAACTCATGTCCATAAAATGAGACTGAACCTGTTTCTCTGAGATAGACTGATGGAGATAAACTATTTGTTTCGCGGTGAATATTGTCTAGCCACCTTGGGGCTTATTCTCATTGTGTTCTGATCATTCATCATATACAAGATCTCTGTCTTCCTCTCTCTCTCTCTCTCTCTCTGTCCCTCTCTCTGTCTCTCTCTCTCTCTCTCTCTCTCTCTCTGTCTCTCTCTCTCTCTCTCTCTCTCTCTGTCTCTCTCTCTCTCTCTCTCTCTGTCTCTCTCTCTCTCTCTCTCTATGTCTCTCTCTCTCTCTCTCTCTCTGTGTCTCTCTCTCTCTCTCTCCCTCTCTCTCTCTCTCTCTCTCTCTCACCTTTCTCTGTTCTCTGAGTCCCTTCCCTGCTATTTTACCAGAGAAAACAGGTATTTTTAAAGCCCCTTCACACCACTGGTGAATCAACCTTTACTGCTGTTCTAATTGAATTAAGTGGATCACTCCTTACTGCTGTCCTACTTGAATTACGTGGAAACCTCTTTACCGTTGTCCTACTTGAATTAAGTGGATCACCCCTTACGGCCGTCCTACTTGAATTAAGTGGAACCCTCTTTACCGTTGTCCTACTTGAATTAAGTGGCTCACTCCTTACTGTTGTCCTACTTGAATTAAGTGGACCCCTCTTTCCTGTTGTTCTACTTGAATTATGTGTAGAGCACGCTCCCTTGCTGAATCATTCAACTATTTTTCTTTCTATTTCTTTAAAAACAGCAAATCGTGTTGTTGAAGTCTAGTCTAACCCTCTCTAGTAGTGTTGTTGAAGTCTAGTCTAACCCTCTCTAGTAGTGTTGTTGAAGTCTAGTCTACCCCTCTCTGATAGTGTTATAGAAGTCTAGTCTAACCCTCTCTGGTAGTGTTATAGAAGCCTAGTCTAACCCTCTCTGGTAGTGTTATAGAAGTCTAGTCTAACCCTCTCTGGTAGTGTTATAGAAGCCTAGTCTAACCCTCTCTGGTAGTGTTATAGAAGTCTAGTCTAACCCTCTCTGATAGTGCTGTAGAAGTCTAGTCTAACCCTCTCTGATAGTGTTATAGAAGTCTAGTCTAACCCTCTCTGATAGTGTTATAGAAGTCTAGTCTAACCCTCTCTGATAGTGTTATAGAAGTCTAGTCTACCCCTCTCTAGTAGTGCTGTAGTAGTCTAGTCTAACCCTCTCTATTAGTGTTGTAGAAGTCTAGTCTAACCCTCTCTGGTAGTGTTATAGAAGCCTAGTCTAACCCTCTCTGATAGTGTTATAGAAGTCTAGTCTAACCCTCTCTAATAGTGCTGTAGAAGTCTAGTCTAACCCTCTCTAGTAGTGTTGTAGAAGTCTAGTCTAACCCTCTCTAATAGTGCTGTAGAAGTCTAGTCTAACCCTCTCTAGTAGTGTTGTAGAAGTCTAGTCTAACCCTCTCTGATAGTGTTATAGAAGCCTAGTCTAACCCTCTCTAGTAGTGTTGTAGAAGTCAAGTCTAACCCTCTCTGATAGTGTTATAGAAGTCTAGTCTACCCCTCTCTAGTAGTGATGTAGAAGTCTAGTCTAACCCTCTCTGATAGTGTTATAGAAGTCTAGTCTAACCCTCTCTGATAGTGATGTAGAAGTCTAGTCTAACCCTCTCTAGTAGTGATGTAGAAGCCTAGTCTAACCCTCTCTGGTAGTGTTATAGAAGTCTAGTCTAACCCTCTCTGGTAGTGTTATAGAAGTCTAGTCTAACCCTCTCTGATAGTGTTATAGAAGTCTAGTCTAACCGTCTCTAATAGTGTTATAGAAGTCTAGTCTAACCCTCTCTAATAGTGATGTAGAAGTCTAGTCTAACCCTCTCTAATAGTGTTATAGAAGTCTAGTCTAACCCTCTCTAGTAGTGATGTAGAAGTCTAGTCTAACCCTCTCTAATAGTGATGTAGAAGTCTAGTCTAACCCTCTCTAATAGTGTTATAGAAGTCTAGTCTAACCCTCTCTAATAGTGTTATAGAAGTCTAGTCTAACCCTCTCTAGTAGTGATGTAGAAGTCTAGTCTAACCCTCTTCAGATGAGGATAGATGTCCTCTCCAGATATACATTCATTTTCCTCACTTTGACTGAGTAGGTGAGGCCCAAATGCCACCATATTCCCTATGTAGTGCGCTACTTTCGACCAGAGGCCTTTGAGGCCTAGTGCACTACACTGTATAGGGAATAGGGTGACATTTGTTTGTTGCCGTTTTTTAATGGTGACGTAATACATCTTTGTTTAAGAGCGGTTATGAACTACACATAAAGGCTAACGAGCAACTTGGCTCGTCTCTCCGAAGTGTTTGTTGGTTTGCGATCATTGGTATTGAAGAGACGATGCCATATTAGAGGTGCTGAGTCTATCCAGCCGTATCCATGACTACTGTGCCTCTAAAACGGCCAACTAGTTCATAGACCGTTAAAACATGTGGCTCGTTTCAAGGAGAATAAGAGTTCACAGGAGAGCTGTTTGAATGTAAAAATGTTTTAGTTTTTTTAATCAAAATGTGTTATTAGTTCTGATATCTCTGGTCCATTTGAATGTTATTAGTTCTGATACCTCTGGTCCATTAGAAGGTTATTAGTTCTGATACCTCTGGTATATTAGAAGGTTATTAGTTCTGATACCTCTGGTATATTAGAAGGTTATTAGTTCTGATACCTCTGGTCCATTTGATTGTTATTAGTTCTGATACCTCTGGTATATTAGAAGGTTGTTAGTTCTGATACCTCTGGTATATTAGAAGGTTGTTAGTTCTGATACCTCTGGTCTATTAAAATGTTATTAGTTCTGATACCTCTGGTATATTAGAAGGTTATTAGTTCTGATATCTCTGGTCCATTTGATTGTTATTAGTTCTGATACCTCTGGTATATTAGAAGGTTATTAGTTCTGATATCTCTGGTCCATTTGAATGTTATTAGTTCTGATACCTCTGGTATATTAGAAGGTTATTAGTTCTGATACCTCTGGTCCATTAGAAGGTTATTAGTTCTGATACCTCTGGTATATTAGAATGTTATTAGTTCTGATACCTCTGGTCCATTAGAAGGTTATTAGTTCTGATACCTCTGGTCCATTAGAAGGTTATTAGTTCTGATACATCTCGTCCATTAGAAGGTTATTCGTTCTGATATCTCTGGTCCATTAGAAGGTTATTAGTTCTGATACCTCTGGTCCATTAGAAGGTTATTAGTTCTCATACCTCTGGTATATTAGAAGCTTATTAGTTCTGATACCTCTGGTATATTAGAAGGTTATTAGTTCTGATACCTCTCGTCCATTAGGATCCTGCTGATTGAATGAATGATGCTTATTTCTGTTTTTTTCCCTCAGTTTAACGGGTGAAGAATAGGAAGCATGGAGCTATACAGTTGATTCATTCTTAATGGGTGTAGAATAGGAAGCATGGAGCTATACAGTTGATTCATTCTTAATGGGTGTAGAATAGGAAGCATGGAGCTATACAGTTGATTCATTCTTAATGGGTGAGGAATTGGAAACATGGGGCTTTACAGTTTATTCATTCTTAATGGGTGTAGAATAGGAAGCATGGAGCTATACAGTTGATTCATTCTTAATGGGTGTAGAATAGGAAACATGGAGCTTTACAGTTGATTCATTCTTAATGGGTGAGGAATTGGAATCACGGGGCTTTACAGTGTGTTCAGTCTTCTCTCTGTTCTCTATTTCCTCCCCCACTTCCCTTCTGGGCCACGTGCCTGTCAATCACTGTGATCAAGATACTAGCAGGGTCTGTTCAATTGGACCAGTTGGCGTGAGTCATCATGGATTTCACCAATCTAATGGGACTTCTAATGGCTGTATGAGGGATGCTTGTTTTCCTTGTTCCTTCAATTTGATGGGATTGATTTGATTGGACCAGAATAGGAACCGTGGGACTTTGCTGTTGTTTTTTGGGAACCGGATGAGAGAGACTGACAGAGAGAGAGGAGAGGGAGAGACGTGTTGAATTCTCAATAGTTAATTTCAATAGCTCAATACACGTCAGGTTGATTTCCCTGTTGTGTCCTGCCAAGCTTTCTCTATTTCATCCCACTCACCTACCGCTATGCTCCCATGTTCCCCACGCGTTGGCTCAGCTACGGCTGGGCGGTGTGTTTGTCTGTCTGTCTGTCTGTCTGTCTGTCTGTCTGTCTGTCTGTCTGTCTGTCTGTCTGTCTGCCTGCCTGCCTGTCTGTCTGTCTGTCTGTCTGTCTGTCTGTCTGTCTGTCTGTCTGGGTGTCTGTCTGTCTGTCTGTCTGTCTGTCTGTCTGTGTGTGTGTGTGTGTGTTTGCATTCCTCTGGATCTACATGTTATACTTGGAGAGAGACACACTAGAACACCTCCTGGAGGAGGTCTGTCTGTCTGCCTGCCTGCCTGCCTGCCTGCCTGTCTCTCTCTCTGTCTGTCTGTCTGTCTGTCTGTCTGTCTGTCTGTCTGTCT
The DNA here is from genome assembly GCF_057628025.1 of Oncorhynchus mykiss. Lineage (NCBI taxonomy): Eukaryota > Metazoa > Chordata > Actinopteri > Salmoniformes > Salmonidae > Oncorhynchus > Oncorhynchus mykiss. The sequence continues at coordinate 394,678 of NW_028322097.1, forward strand.
GTCTGCCTGCCTGCCTGCCTGCCTGCCTGTCTGCCTGTCTGCCTGTCTGTCTGTCTGTCTGTCTGTCTGTCTGCCTGCCTGCCTGCCTGCCTGCCTGTCTGCCTGTCTGCCTGTCTGTCTGTCTGCCTGTCTGTGGTGTCGATAGGCTATGCGTTGTCTGTGTGTTCCCCATTGATTCAACGTGGCCAACAGTTGCCATGGTCAGTTTGTCCAACAGAGAATCCCAGTGAGATATGTGTGTTGGAATAATAAACGTGAATTGCATTTGTTTAACGTACAGTCAAGGCCTTGGTCTGAACCAGCTCTTCAACTCTGTCGTCTCTCTCAGAGGAGAAAGACGTTTCTCCATCCAGTGTTTCAGTCTAGACGCCTCCAGAGGTCCGCGTTGTCGTCAGAATTCTCCATCCAGTGTTTCAGTCTAGAAGCCTCCAGAGGTCCGCGTTGTCGTCAGAATTCTCCATCCAGTGTTTCAGTCTAGAAGCCTCCAGAGGTCCGCGTTGTCGTCAGAATTCTCCATCCAGTGTTTCAGTCTAGAAGCCTCCAGAGGTCCGCGTTGTCGTCAGAATTCTCCATCCAGTGTTTCAGTCTAGAAGCCTCCAGAGGTCCGCGTTGTCGTCAGAATTCTCCATCCAGTGTTTCAGTCTAGACGCCTCCAGAGGGCCGCGTTGTCGTCAGAATTCTCCATCCAGTGTTTCAGTCTAGACGCCTCCAGAGGGCCGCGTTGTCGTCAGAATTCTCCATCCAGTGTTTCAGTCTAGAAGCCTCCAGAGGAACACGTTGTCGTCAGAATTCTCCATCCAGTGTTTCAGTCTAGAAGCCTCCAGAGGTCCGCGATGTCGTCAGAATTCTCCATCCAGTGTTTCAGTCTAGACGCCTCCAGAGGAACACGTTGTCGTCAGAATTCTCCATCCAGTGTTTCAGTCTAGAAGCATCCAGAGGTCCGCGATGTCGTCAGAATTCTCCATCCAGTGTTTCAGTCTAGACGCCTCCAGAGGAACACGTTGTCGTCAGAATTCTCCATCCAGTGTTTCAGTCTAGACGCCTCCAGAGGAACACGTTGTCGTCAGAATTCTCCATCCAGTGTTTCAGTCTAGAAGCCTCCAGAGGTCCGCGATGTCGTCAGAATTCTCCATCCGGTGTTTCAGTCTAGAAGCCTCCAGAGGGCCGCGTTGTCGTCAGAATTCTCCATCCGGTGTTTCAGTCTAGACGCCTCCAGAGGTCCGCGTTGTCGTCAGAATTCTCCATCCGGTGTTTCAGTCTAGAAGCCTCCAGAGGGCCGCGTTGTCGTCAGAATTCTCCATCCGGTGTTTCAGTCTAGACGCCTCCAGAGGGCCGCGTTGTCGTCAGAATTCTCCATCCAGTGTTTCAGTCTAGAAGCCTCCAGAGGAACACGTTGTCGTCAGAATTCTCCATCCGGTGTTTCAGTCTAGACGCCTCCAGAGGTCCGCGTTGTCGTCAGAATTCTCCATCCAGTGTTTCAGTCTAGAAGCCTCCAGAGGGCGGCGTTGTCGTCAGAATTCTCCATCCAGTGTTTCAGTCTAGAAGCCTCCAGAGGTCCGCGTTGTCGTCAGAATTCTCCATTCGGTGTTTCAGTCTAGACGCCTCCAGAGGTCCGCGTTGTCGTCAGAATTCTCCATCCAGTGTTTCAGTCTAGACGCCTCCAGAGGGCCGCGTTGTCGTCAGAATTCTCCATTCGGTGTTTCAGTCTAGACGCCTCCAGAGGTCCGCGTTGTCGTCAGAATTCTCCATCCAGTGTTTCAGTCTAGACGCCTCCAGAGGTCCGCGTTGTCGTCAGAATTCTCCATCCAGTGTTTCAGTCTAGACGCCTCCAGAGGTCCGCGTTGTCGTCAGAATTCTCCATCCAGTGTTTCAGTCTAGACGCCTCCAGAGGTCCGCGTTGTCGTCAGAATTCTCCATTCAGTGTTTCAGTCTAGACGCCTCCAGAGGTCCGCGTTGTCGTCAGAATTCTCCATCCGGTGTTTCAGTCTAGACGCCTCCAGAGGGCCGCGTTGTCGTCAGAATTCTCCATCCAGTGTTTCAGTCTAGAAGCCTCCAGAGGAACACGTTGTCGTCAGAATTCTCCATCCGGTGTTTCAGTCTAGACGCCTCCAGAGGTCCGCGTTGTCGTCAGAATTCTCCATCCAGTGTTTCAGTCTAGAAGCCTCCAGAGGGCGGCGTTGTCGTCAGAATTCTCCATCCAGTGTTTCAGTCTAGAAGCCTCCAGAGGTCCGCGTTGTCGTCAGAATTCTCCATTCGGTGTTTCAGTCTAGACGCCTCCAGAGGTCCGCGTTGTCGTCAGAATTCTCCATCCAGTGTTTCAGTCTAGACGCCTCCAGAGGGCCGCGTTGTCGTCAGAATTCTCCATTCGGTGTTTCAGTCTAGACGCCTCCAGAGGTCCGCGTTGTCGTCAGAATTCTCCATCCAGTGTTTCAGTCTAGACGCCTCCAGAGGTCCGCGTTGTCGTCAGAATTCTCCATCCAGTGTTTCAGTCTAGACGCCTCCAGAGGTCCGCGTTGTCGTCAGAATTCTCCATCCAGTGTTTCAGTCTAGACGCCTCCAGAGGTCCGCGTTGTCGTCAGAATTCTCCATTCAGTGTTTCAGTCTAGACGCCTCCAGAGGTCCGCGTTGTCGTCAGAATTCTCTATCCGGTGTTTCAGTCTAGACGCCTCCAGAGGGCCGCGTTGTCGTCAGAATTCTCTATCCGGTGTTTCAGTCTAGACGCCTCCAGAGGTCCGCGTTGTCGTCAGAATTCTCTATCCGGTGTTTCAGTCTAGACGCCTCCAGAGGTCCGCGTTGTCGTCAGAATTCTCCTCCGGTGCTGAG
>NW_028322097.1:400000-452500 GCF_057628025.1 Oncorhynchus mykiss
GAGAGGAGAGGAGAGGAGAGGAGAAAATCCTTGAGATGTTTTAGAGGGAAGAATTAGATTGTCAGAGCATGGTCTGTCTGTACTACAGTGCCTTGCGAAAGTATTCGGCCCCCTTGAACTTTGCGACCTTTTGCCACATTTCAGGCTTCAAACATAAAGCTATAAAACTGTATTTTTTTGTGAAGAATCAACAACAAGTGGGACACAATCATGAAGTGGAATGACATTTATTGAATATTTCAAACTTTTTTAACAAATAAAAAACTGAAAAATTGGGCGTGCAAAATTATTCAGCCCCCTTAAGTTAATACTTTGTAGCGCCACCTTTTGCTGCGATTACAGCTGTAAGTCGCTTGGGGTATGTCTCTATCAGTTTTGCACATCGAGAGACTGAAATTTTCTCCCATTCCTCCTTGCAAAACAGCTCGAGCTCAGTGAGGTTGGATGGAGAGCATTTGTGAACAGCAGTTTTCAGTTCTTTCCACAGATTCTCGATTGGATTCAGGTCTGGACTTTGACTTGGCTATTCTAACACCTGGATATGTTTATTTTTGAACCATTCCATTGTAGATTTTGCTTTATATTTTGGATCATTGTCTTGTTGGAAGACAAATCTCCGTCCCAGTCTCAGGTCTTTTGCAGACTCCATCAGGTTTTCTTCCAGAATGGTCCTGTATTTGGCTCCATCCATCTTCCCATCAATTTTAACCATCTTCCCTGTCCCTGCTGAAGAAAAGCAGGCCCAAACCATGATGCTGCCACCACCATGTTTGACAGTGGGGATGGTGTGTTCAAGGTGATGAGCTGTGTTGCTTTTACGCCATTGCATTGTTGCCAAAAAGTTCAATTTTGGTTTCATCTGACCAGAGCACCTTCTTCCACATGTTTGGTGTGTCTCCCAGGTGGCTTGTGGCAAACTTTAAACAACACTTTTTATGGATATCTTTAAGAAATTGCTTTCTTCTTGCCACTCTTCCATAAAGGCCAGATTTGTGCAATATACGACTGATTGTTGTCCTATGGAAAGAGTCTCCCACCTCAGCTGTAGATCTCTGCAGTTCATCCAGAGTGATCATGGGCCTCTTGGCTGCATCTCTGATCAGTCTTCTCCTTGTATGAGCTGAAAGTTTAGAGGGACGGCCAGGTCTTGCTAGATTTGCAGTGGTCTGATACTCCTTCCATTTCAATATTATCGCTTGCACAGTGCTCCTTGGGATGTTTAACGCTTGGGAAATCTTTTTGTATCCAATTCTGGCTTTAAACTTCTTCACAACAGTATCTCGGACCTGCCTGGTGTGTTCCTTGTTCTTCATGATGCTCTCTGCGCTTTTAACGGACCTCTGAGACTATCACAGTGCATGTGCATTCATACGGAGACTTGATTACACACAGGTGGATTGTATTTATCATCATTAGTCATTTAGGTCAACATTGGATCATTCAGAGATCCTCACTGAACTTCTGGAGAGAGTTTGCTGCACTGAAAGTAAAGGGGCTGAATAATTTTGCACGCCCAATCTTTCAGTTTTTGATTTGTTAAAAAAGTTTGAAATATCCAATAAATGTCGTTCCACTTCATGATTGTGTCCCACTTGTTGTTGATTCTTCACAAAAAAATACAGTTTTATATCTTTATGTTTGAAGCCTGAAATGTGGCAAAAAGTCGCAAAGTTCAAGGGGGCCGAATACTTTCGCAAGGCACTGTATGTAGTGAAAATCCTTCATCCAGTCCAGAGAATCTCTCTAGCAGGGAGCTAGGAGGGGAAGGTTATTTTTTACAATAGCTTTGATTCATAGACATCCCTACAGGGGAGACTGAGAGATGACCAAGGATGGCACCTCAGTTCAGCTCAACCTACCGCCACCCCTCCGCCAGCCTTAGAGCTAGCCAGGCACAGTAATCACTCTGATGAGGTCAGAGACATGTCTCCGTGACGTGACTGACACTGGCCAGGCTCTGTTTGGCTTTTGCTCAACTGAAGACCTCTTGGACTGATTAAACTGCTGCACGGAACATAAACCCACATCCCGCGAGGCGTAATACACTAATATACCACCTCAATCTACTGAAAACACACCTGTTGTAGTAAATATGAATAAAATGAACCTTCCCACTCACCAGCCTGGCTATGCCCTCCATTCAAAAATAAATACAGCTCTGCTCTCTCGGATCATTTGCTTCCTCAATCTGCTCACGAACCTAAATCAAGTCTGTCTCATTCCAGGCATCAGAGGTCCCCAGTGTGTTTTGGTACAAATCCAATCAAACTCCTCCTTGAAAATCAATCAAATCACCTTTAACTTCAGTGTGCTAGCTCTCCTTAGCACACCTCAAAACACTTACCTGACTCCAAGACACCTGTCTCATCCCCTAGCGATATCATGGTTCCCAGTCAAAACACTTACCTGACTCCAAGACATCTGTCTCATCCCATAGAGATATCATGTTTCCCAGTCAAAACACTTACCTGACTCCAAGACATCTGTCTCATCCCATAGCGATATCATAGTTCCCAGTCAAAACACTTACCTGACTCCAAGACACCTGTCTCATCCCCTAGAGATATCATGTTTCCCAGTCAAAACACTTACCTGACTCCAAGAAATCTGTCTCATCCCATAGAGATATCATGTTTCCCAGTCAAAACACTTACCTGACTCCAAGACACCTGTCTGCTTCCCTAGAGATATCATGTTTCCCAGTCAAAACACTTACCTGACTCCAAGACATCTGTCTCATCCCATAGCGATATCATGGTTCCCAGTCAAAACACTTACCTGACTCCAAGACACCTGTCTGCTTCCCTAGAGATATCATGGTTCCCAGTCAAAACACTTACCTGACTCCAAGACACCTGTCTGCTTCCCTAGAGATATCATGGTTCCCAGTCAAAACACTTACCTGACTCCAAGACATCTGTCTCATCCCATAGCGATATCATGGTTCCCAGTCAAAACACTTACCTGACTCCAAGACACCTGTCTGCTTCTCTAGAGATATCATGGTTCCCAGTCAAAACACTTACCTGACTCCAAGACACCTGTCTGCTTCTCTAGAGATATCATGGTTCCCAGTCAAAACACTTACCTGACTCCAAGACACCTGTCTGCTTCTCTAGAGATATCATGGTTCCCAGTCAAAACACTTACCTGACTCCAAGACACCTGTCTCATCCATTAGCGATATTATAGGTCCTTGTCTCTTATACTACACATGCCCGAACCCAGAAAAAACATTTGACCCTCTCTGATAATATACAACCTGAATCTGCTCATGTACTCATGTCCCTCAAAAGACTTAGCTGACTGTAGATATATCAGGTAGAGGTATCATGAGGTCACATATCTGACTCCAGAGGTATCATGAGGTCAACATACTGACTCCAGAGGTATCATGAGGTCACATATCTGACTCCAGAGGTATCATGAGGTCAACATACTGACTCCAGAGGTATCATGAGGTATCATGAGGTCAACATATCTGACTCCAGAGATATCATGAGGTCAATATATCTGACTCCAGAGGTATCATGAGGTCAACATATCTGACTCCAGAGGTATCATGAGGTCAACATATCTGACTCCAGAGGTATCATGAGGTATCATGAGGTCAACAGACTGACTCCAGAGGTATCATGAGGTCAACATATCTGACTCCAGAGATATCATGAGGTCAACATATCTGACTCCAGAGGTATCATGAGGTATCATGAGGTCAAAATATCTGACTCCAGAGGTATCATGAGGTCAACATACTAACTCCAGAGGTATCATGAGGTCAGATATCATGAGGTCAACATATCTGACTCCAGAGATATCATGAGGTCAACATACTGACTCCAGAGTTATCATGAGGTATCATGAGGTCAACATATCTGACTCCAGAAGTATCATGAGGTCAACATACTGACTCCAGAGGTATCATGAGATATCATGAGGTCAACATACTGACTCCAGAGGTATCATGAGGTCAACATATCTGACTCCAGAGATATCATGAGGTCAACATATCTGACTGTAGAGGTATCATGAGGTCAACATATCTGACTCCAGGGGTATCATGAGATCAACATTTCTGACTGTAGAGATATCATGAGGTCAACATATCTGACTGTAGAGATATCATGAGGTCAACATATCTGACTCCAGAGATATCATGAGGTCAACATACTGACTCCAGAGGTATCATGAGGTCAACATACTGACTCCAGAGATATCATGAGGTCAACATACTGACTCCAGAGGTATCATGAGGTCAACATATCTGACTCCAGAGGTATCATGAGGTCAACATATCTGACTCCAGAGATATCATGAGGTCAACATACTGACTCCAGAGATATCATGAGGTATCATGAGGTCAACATATCTGACTCCAGAGATATCATGAGGTCAACATACTGACTCCAGAGATATCATGAGGTATCATGAGGTCAACATATCTGACTCCAGAGATATCATGAGGTCAACATATCTGACTCCAGAGATATCATGAGGTATCATGAGGTCAACATATCTGACTCCAGAGGTATCATGAGGTCAACATACTGACTCCAGAGGTATCATGAGGTCAACATATCTGACTCCAGAGATATCATGAGGTATCATGAGGTCAACATACTGACTCTAGAGGTATCATGAGGTGTCATGAGGTCAACATATCTGACTCCAGAGATATCATGAGGTCAACATATCTGACTCCAGAGGTATCATGAGGTCAACATATCTGACTCCAGAGATATCATGAGGTATCATGAGGTCAACATATCTGACTCCAGAGGTATCATGAGGCAACATTGTCTCTCTTTTCTAGAAACATCCAGTGAAGTCCTTGTTCTCCCCTCTGTGCTTTCACCTCTCCATCTCTGTCCTCCATCTCAGATGTCAGGAGCTGAGTGTAAACAACTACATGTGACACTGTCCATGTCCTTAATGGATACTTACTCTCTCTCTCTCTCTCTCTCTCTCTCTCGCTCTCTCTCTCTCTCTATATATCTCTCTCTCTCTCTCTCTCTCTCTCTCTCTCGCTCTCTCTCTCTATATCTCTCTCTCTCTCTCTCTCTCTCTCTGTCTCTTTTTCTCTCTCTGTCTCTCTCTCTCTCTCTCTCTCTCTCTCTCTCTCTGTCTCTCTCTCTCTCGCTCGCTCTTTCACTCTTCTGCACTCTGTTTCTCTGTGACCTGGCCAGCCTCTAATCCACAACACCCCAGCTAGTCATCTCCTCAGAATGACGGAAAGAGGAAGAGAGAGGAGAGGAGAAGGAGAGATGAGTGGGCGTGGGGGAGTCTGAACTCTCACTGAGTAATGAAATGAAATGACAGCCCTTTGGAGAGGGGAAACAGGAGGAGGGAAAGTTGAAGGAAGACAGAAAGGGCAAAGATACCGGGCCAACCAGGAAATTGAAGCCATCACAAGCAAATTGAGTTCAGGTCCTTTTGGAGGGAGAATGCAGCACACCAATCAGTTTGGTCCAGCTAGCCTGCTAGTCAGACGGTGGCTGGGGGCCGCTGCCTGCCAGGACCCTTATAGGGGCGTCTTGACATGGCAATAGGACCAACAAGCGGGGTACCTTATTCCCCCCCCCCCCCCCCCTCCAAAAAGAAGGGCACCTTATCCCCCCAAAAAAAATAAGAAGAGAAGGGCACCAGGGCACATAGGCCTCTGGTCAAAAAGTAGTGCACTATGTAGGGAATAGGGTGCCATTTGGGACTAGTGGTGCAAATTCTTTTGATTAGGGTCCCACGAGACTCACTCTATGCTAATTTGAAGGTTGGTCGTCTGGTTGGCTGGTAGGCCACTCACTGTTCAGCTAATTGGGTGAAAAGGGAAGACTGGAGAAGGGTGAAAGACCACAGTTCCCATTGGGGTCATGTGTTTTTTTTAAAATGTTTTAATAGTTTGAGGTCAGGGAATGATGCAACGTTGTGTCATGGGATGAATGTATGACCTAGTGAGAAGGTCAAGGAGAGGTGGGAGGGGTTGGGGACACTGAACATGGTACATGTCCTGGAGGAGACGTTAACTGCTATAGAAACAACAGAAGTTATGTGGTAGCCTGCTGCGGTGCCTGACTAGAAATGAGACATGATGAGACGTTAACTACTATAGAAACAACAGAAGATATGTGGTAACCCCTTCCTTCACTTTGACTGAACCCACCCCTACCAACCACCTTCCTTCTCTCTGACTGAACCCACCCCTACCAACCCCCTTCCCTCTCTGACTGAACCCACCACCACCAACCCCTTCTGTCTCTCTGACTGAACCCACCCACATCAACCCCTTCCTTCTCTCTGACTGAACCCACCACAACCAACCCCCTTCCTTCTCTCTGACTGAACCCACCTCTACCAACCCCCTTCCTTCTCTCTGATTGAACCCACCCCTACCAACCCCCTTCCTTCTCTCTGACTGAACCCACCCCTACCACCCTCCTTCCTTCTCTCTGACTTAACCCACCACCACCAACCCCCGTTCTTCTCTCTGACTGAGCCCACCCATTCCAACCCCCTTCCTTCTCTCTGACTGAACCCACCCCTACCAACCCCTTCCTTCTCGCTGACTGAACCCACCACCACCAATCCCCTTCCTTCTCTCTGACTGAACCCACCCACACCAACCCCCTTCCTTCTCTCTGACTGAACCCACCCCTACCAACCCCTTCCTTCTCTCTGACTGAACCCACCCCTACCAACCCCCTTCCTTCTCTCTGACTGAACCCACCCCTACCAACCCCCTTCCTTCTCTCTGACTGAACCCATCCCTACCAACCCCCTTCCTTCTCTCTGACTGAACCCACCCCTACCAACCCCCTTCCTTCTCTCTGACTGAACCCACCCCTACCAACCCCCTTCCTTCTCTCTGACTGAACCCACCCCTACCAACCCCCTTCCTTCTCTCTGATTGAACCCACCCCTACCAACCCCTTCCTTCTCTCTGACTGAACCCACCCCTACCAACCCCTTCCTTCTCTCTGACTGAACCCAACCCCTACCAACCCCTTCCTTCTCTCTGACTGAACCCACCACCACCAACCCTTCCTTCTCTCTGACTGAACCCACCACCACCAACCCACTTCCTTCTCTCTGACTGAACCCACCCCTACCAACCCCTTCCTTCTCCCTGACTGAACCCACCCCTACCAACCCCTTCCTTCTATCTGACTGAACCCACCCCTACCAACCCCCTTCCTTCTCTCTGACTGAACCCACCACCACCAACCCCCTTCCTTCTCTCTGACTGAACCCACCCCTACCAACCCCCTTCCTTCTCTCTGACTGAACCCACCCACACCAACCCCCTTCCTTCTCTCTGACTGAACCCACCCACACCAACCCCCTTCCTTCTCTCTGACTGAACCCACCCCTACCAACCCCTTCCTTCTCTCTGACTGAACCCACCCACACCAACCCCCTTCCTTCTCTCTGACTGAACCCACCCCTACCAACCCCTTCCTTCTCTCTGACTGAACCCACCACCACCAATCCCCTTCCTTCTCTCTGACTGAACCCACCCCTACCAACCCCTTCCTTCTCTCTGACTGAACCCACCCACACCAACCCCCTTCCTTCTCTCTGACTGAACCCACCCACACCAACCCCCTTCCTTCTCTCTGACTGAACCCACCCCTACCAACCCCTTCCTTCTCTCTGACTGAACCCACCCACAACAACCCCCTTCCTTCTCTCTGACTGAACCCACCCCTACCAACCCCCTTCCTTCTCTCTGACTGAACCCACCACCACCAACCCCCTTCCTTCTCTCTGACTGAACCCACCCCTACCAACCCCCTTCCTTCTCTCTGACTGAACCCACCACCACCAACCCCCTTCCTTCTCTCTGACTGAACCCACCCCTACCAACCACCTTCCTTCTCTCTGACTGAACCCACCCCTACCAACCCCCTTCCCTCTCTGACTGAACCCACCACCACCAACCCCTTCTGTCTCTCTGACTGAACCCACCCACATCAACCCCTTCCTTCTCTCTGACTGAACCCACCACAACCAACCCCCTTCCTTCTCTCTGACTGAACCCACCTCTACCAACCCCCTTCCTTCTCTCTGATTGAACCCACCCCTACCAACCCCCTTCCTTCTCTCTGACTGAACCCACCCCTACCACCCTCCTTCCTTCTCTCTGACTTAACCCACCACCACCAACCCCCGTTCTTCTCTCTGACTGAGCCCACCCATTCCAACCCCCTTCCTTCTCTCTGACTGAACCCACCCCTACCAACCCCTTCCTTCTCGCTGACTGAACCCACCACCACCAATCCCCTTCCTTCTCTCTGACTGAACCCACCCACACCAACCCCCTTCCTTCTCTCTGACTGAACCCACCCCTACCAACCCCTTCCTTCTCTCTGACTGAACCCACCCACACCAACCCCCTTCCTTCTCTCTGACTGAACCCACCCCTACCAACCCCTTCCTTCTCTCTGACTGAACCCACCCCTACCAACCCCCTTCCTTCTCTCTGACTGAACCCACCCCTACCAACCCCCTTCCTTCTCTCTGACTGAACCCATCCCTACCAACCCCCTTCCTTCTCTCTGACTGAACCCACCCCTACCAACCCCCTTCCTTCTCTCTGACTGAAACCCACCCCTACCAACCCCCTTCCTTCTCTCTGACTGAACCCACCCCTACCAACCCCCTTCCTTCTCTCTGATTGAACCCACCCCTACCAACCCCTTCCTTCTCTCTGACTGAACCCACCCCTACCAACCCCTTCCTTCTCTCTGACTGAACCCACCCCTACCAACCCCTTCCTTCTCTCTGACTGAACCCACCACCACCAACCCTTCCTTCTCTCTGACTGAACCCACCACCACCAACCCACTTCCTTCTCTCTGACTGAACCCACCCCTACCAACCCCTTCCTTCTCTCTGACTGAACCCACCCCTACCAACCCCTTCCTTCTATCTGACTGAACCCACCCCTACCAACCCCCTTCCTTCTCTCTGACTGAACCCACCCCTACCAACCCCCTTCCTTCTCTCTGACTGAACCCATCCCTACCAACCCCCTTCCTTCTCTCTGACTGAACCCACCCCTACCAACTCCCTTCCTTCTCTCTGACTGAACCCACCCCTACCAACCCCCTTCCTTCTCTCTGACTGAACCCACCCCTACCAACCCCCTTCCTTCTCTCTGATTGAACCCACCCCTACCAACCCCTTCCTTCTCTCTGACTGAACCCACCCCTACCAACCCCTTCCTTCTCTCTGACTGAACCCACCCCTACCAACCCCTTCCTTCTCTCTGACTGAACCCACCCCTACCAACCCCTTCCTTCTATCTGACTGAACCCACCCCTACCAACCCCCTTCCTTCTCTCTGACTGAACCCACCCCTACCAACCCCCTTCCTTCTCTCTGACTGAACCCACCCCTACCAACCCCCTTCCTTCTCTCTGACTGAATCCACCCCTACCAAACCCCTTCCTTCTCTCTGACTGAACCACCATTTCTAATGAGCCTTATTTGCCCTTCTCCTCCTGCTAATTCTTGGACAGTGACACAACATTCCGGACTAATTATCTAGATTTCACAGCAGCACTACACAGCACGACACACACACACACACACTCACGCGTGCACGTACACACGGCCTAGATCTGATGTTGCAACCATTGACGAGGGGTGGAATCATTGTTAGAACCCCAAAGGCCTCATTATCTTTGTTGGCTCCCAATTAATCTATTAAGATGTTTTGGCTCAGTGGCTGTTACCGGCTATGACCTGGGGCCCTATCTCAAAACAATATATTGTGTTGGTTGGCTGGGTGGCTGGTTGGTTGGTTGACTGGTTGGTTGACTAGTTGGTTGGCTGGTTGGTTGGTTGACTAGTTGGTTGGTTGGCTCGGTGGCTGGTTGGTTGACTGGTTGGTTGACTGGTTGGTTGACTAGTTGGTTGGGTGGCTGGTTGGTTGGTTGGTTCGTTGACTAGCTGGTTGGTTGGCTCGGTGGCTGGTTGGTTGACTGGTTGGTTGACTGGTTGGTTGACTAGTTGGCTGGGTGGCTGGTTGGGTGGCTGATTGGTTGGTTGACTGGTTGGTTAACTAGTTGGTTGGGTGGCTGGTTGGTTGACTGGTTGGTTGGGTGGCTGGTTGGTTGACTGGTTGGTTGGTTGGGTGGCTGGTTGGTTGGTTGACTGGTTGGTTGGCTGGTTGGTTGACTAGTTGGTTGGTTGGCTCGGTGGCTGCTACACGATATGAACTGGGGCCCTATTTCAAACCAATACGTTGTGTTGGTTGGATAGTTGCCTGGTTGGTTGGTTGCCTGGTTGGTTGGTTGGTTGGTTGGTTGGTTGGTTGGCTGGTTGTTTGGTTGGTTGGTTGGTTGGTTGGTTGGTTGGCTGGTTGGTTGGTTGGCTGGGGGGCTGGTTGGTTGGTTGGTTGGTTGTCTGGTTGGTTGGGTGATGGTTGGCTGGTTGGTTGGTTGGCTGGTTGGCTGGTTGGCTAGTTGGCTGGTTGGCTGGTTGGCTGGTTGTTTGGTTGGTTGGCTGGCTGGTTGGCTAATTGGCTGGTTGGCTAGTTGGCTGGTTGGCTGTTGGAAGGTGACCCTTCACCCCAGTCTGAGGTCCTGAGCGCTCTGGGAGCAGGTTCTCATTAAGGATCTCTCTGTACTTTTCTCTGTTCATCTTTCCTTTGATCCTGACTAGTCTCCCAGTCCCTGCCACTGAAAACCATCTCTACAGCATGATGCTGCCACAGCCATGCTTCACCGTAGGGATGGTGCCAGGTTTCCTCCAGAGATGACGCTTAGCATTCAGGCCAAAGAGTTCAATCTTGGTTTCATCAGACCAGAGAATCTTGTTTCTCATGGATTGAGTCCATTTGGTGCCTTTTGGCAAACTCCAAGCAGGCTGTCATGTGCCTTTTACTGAGGAATGGCTTCCGTCTGGCCACTCTACCATAAAGGCCTGATTTGTAGGATGCTACAGAGATGGTTGTCCTTCTGGAAGGTTCTCCCATCTCCACAGAGGAACTTCAGAGCTCTGTCAGAGTGACCATCGGGTTCTTGGTCACCTTCGTGTACAAGCCCCTTCTCCCCCAATGCTTCTTTAATTTAAGAATGATGGAGGCCACTGTGTTCTTGGGGAACTTCAATGCTGCAGACATTTTTTGGTACCATTCCCCAGATCTGTGTCTCGACACAATCCTGCCTCGAAGCTCTACGGTCAATTCCTTCAACCTCATGGCTTGGTTTTTGCTCTGACATGCACTGTCAACTGTGGATTCTGATGGACACTGATGTACTGAGGGATTCTGATGTACTGAGGGATTCTGATGTACTGAGGGATTCTGATGTACTGAGGGATTCTGATGGACACTGATGTACTGAGGGATTCTGATGGACACTGATGTACTGAGGGATTCTGATGTACTGAGGGATTCTGATGTACTGAGGGATTCTGATGTACTGAGGGATTCTGATGTACTAAGGGATTCTGATGGACACTGATGTACTGAGGGATTCTGATGGACACTGACGTACTGAGGGATTCTGATGTACTCTGACCTACTGAGAGATTCTGATGGACACTGACGTACTGAGGGATTCTGATGTACTCTGACCTACTGAGAGATTCTGATGGACACTGACGCACTGAGGGATTCTGATGTACTGAGGGATTCTGATGGACACTGATGTGCTGAGGGATTCTGATGTACTGAGGGATTCTGATGGACACTGACGTACTGAGGGATTCTGATGTACTGAGGGATTTTGATGTACTGAGGGATTCTGATGGACACTGATGTACTGGGGGATTCTGATGTACTGAGGGATTCTGATGTACTGAGGGATTCTGACGTACTGAGGGATTCTGATGTACTGAGGGATTCTGACGTGCTGAGGGATTCTGATGGACACTGATATACTGGGGGATTCTGACGTACTGAGGGATTCTGACGTGCTGAGGGATTCTGATGGACACTGATGTACTGAGGGATTCTGATGTACTGAGGGATTCTGATGTACTGAAGGATTCTGATGTACTGAGGGATTCTGATGTACTGAGGGATTCTGATGGACACTGATGTACTGGGGGATTCTGATGTACTGAGGGATTCTGATGTACTGAGGGATTCTGATGTACTGAGGGATTCTGATGTACTTAGGGATTCTGATGGACACTGATGTACTGAGGGATTCTGATGTACTGAGGGATTCTGATGTACTGAGGGATTCTGATGTACTGAAGGATTCTGATGTACTGAGGGATTCTGATGTACTGAGGGATTCTGATGGACACTGATGTACTGAGGGATTCTGATGGACACTGATGTACTGAGGGATTCTGATGTACTGAGGGATTCTGACGTACTGAGGGATTCTGATGGACACTGATGTACTGAGGGATTCTGATGTACTGAGGGATTCTGACGTACTGAGGGATTCTGATGGACACTGATGTACTGAGGGATTCTGATGGACTGAGGGATTCTGATGTATTGAGGGATTCTGATGGACACTGATGTACTGAGGGATTCTGATGTACTGAGGGATTCTGACGTACTGAGGGATTCTGATGGACACTGATGTACTGAGGGATTCTGATGGACACTGATGTACTGAGGGATTCTGATGGACACTGATGTACTGAGGGATTCTGATGGACACTGACTTACTGAGGGATTCTGATGTACTGAGGGATTCTGATGTACTGAGGGATTCTGATGGACACTGACTTACTGAGGGATTCTGATGTACTGAGGGATTCTGATGGACACTGATGTACTGAGGGATTCTGATGGACACTGATGTACTGAGGGATTCTGATGGACACTGATGTACTGAGGGATTCTGATGTACTAAGGGATTCTGATGGACACTGATGTACTGAGGGATTCTGATGGACACTGACGTACTGAGGGATTCTGATGTACTGAGGGATTCTGATGGACACTGACGTACTGAGGGATTCTGATGGACACTGACGTACTGAGGGATTCTGATGGACACTGACGTACTGAGGGATTCTGATGGACACTGACGTACTGAGGGATTCTGACGTACTGAGGGATTCTGATGGACACTGACGTACTGAGGGATTCTGATGGACACTGACGTACTGAGGGATTCTGACGTACTGAGGGATTCTGATGGACACTGACGTACTGAGGGATTCTGATGGACACTGATGTACTGAGGGATTCTGACGTACTGAGGGATTCTGATGGACACTGATGTACTGAGGGATTCTGATGGACACTGATGTACTGAGGGACACTGACGTACTGAGGGATTCTGAGGGATTCTGACGTACTGAGGGATTCTGATGGACACTGACGTGCTGAGGGATTCTGATGGACTGAGGGATTCTGATGGACACTGATGTACTGAGGGACACTGACGTACTGAGGGATTCTGAGGGATTCTGACGTACTGAGGGATTCTGATGGACACTGACGTACTGAGGGATTCTGATGGACACTGACATGCACTAGATGTAGTATTATGCTCGTTTAACTATATCTTGGAGTCTGTCTGTTGTTGTTGGGCAGCTATGGATGTGACTGAAATGGCACCCTATTCCCTACATAGTGCCCTTCTCCACCTAGCCACTCAGCGGTACCTTCTCCACCTAGCCACTCAGCAGTGCCTTCTCCACCTAGCCACTCAGCAGTGCCTTCTCCACCTAGCCACAAGCAGTGCCTTCTCCACCTAGCCACTCAGCAGTACCTTCTACACCTAGCCACTCAGCAGTGCCTTCTCCACCTAGCCACAAGCAGTGCCTTCTCCACCTAGCCACTCAGCAGTGCCTTCTCCACCTAGCCACTCAGCAGTTCCTTCTCCACCTAGCCACTCAGCAGTGCCCTTCTCCACCTAGCCACTCAGCAGTACCTTCTCCACCTAGCCACTCAGCAGTACCTTCTCCACCTAGCCACTCAGCAGTGCCTTCTCTACCTAGCCACTCAGCAGTGCCTTCTCCACCTAGCCACTCAGCAGTGCCCTTCTCCACCTAGCCACTCAGCAGTACCTTCTCCACCTAGCCACTCAGCAGTTCCTTCTCCACCTAGCCACTCAGCAGTTCCTTCTCCACCTAGCCACTCAGCAGTGCCCTTCTCCACCTAGCCACTCAGCAGTACCTTCTCCACCTAGCCACTCAGCAGTACCTTCTACACCTAGCCACTCAGCAGTGCCTTCTCCACCTAGCCAGTCAGCAGTACCTTCTCCACCTAACCACTCAGCAGTGCCTTCTCTACCTAGCCACTCAGCAGTTCCTTCTCCACCTAGCCACTCAGCAGTTCCTTCTCCACCTAACCACTCAGCAGTGCCTTCTCTACCTAGCCACTCAGCAGTGCCTTCTCCACCTAGCCACTCAGCAGTGCCTTCTCCACCTAACCACTCAGCAGTGCCTTCTCTACCTAGCCACTCAGCAGTGCCCTTCTCCACCTAGCCACTCAGCAGTGTCTTCTCCACCAAGCCACTCAGCAGTGCCTTCTCCACTGGCTTAATGCGATGAAGTCTCCAGGCTACCAGTCTGTAAAGCTGAGGTGATGGTATTGATGGTTGAGGAGGAAGTCAATAATCATTAACGTGATAAAGCCACTGGCATTAATCCTAAATGACACCCCATTTCCTATGTAGTACACTACTTAGACACAGAACGCTAAAGGGCATGGTCAACCATAGTGCACTACGTAGGGAATAGGGTGCCGTATGGGACTCCGTACAGGGATTCCTTCCAGGGATGGCAAGGCTTCAGTCCCACGCCTGCGTTGACTGAACATGGTGGTTGAATGACTATTGTAGACTGAACATGGTGGTTGTAGGACTATTGTAGACTGAACATGGTGGTTGTAGGACTATTGTAGACTGAACATGGTGGTTGTAGGACTATTGTAGACTGAACATGGTGGTTGTAGGACTATTGTAGACTGAACATGGTGGTTGTAGGACTATTGTAGACTGAACATGGTGGTTGTAGGACTATTGTAGACTGAACATGGTGGTTGTAGGACTATTGTAGACTGAACATGGTGGTTGTAGGACTATTGTAGACTGAACATGGTGGTTGAATGACTATTGTAGACTGAACATGGTGGTTGTAGGACTATTGTAGACTGAACATGGTGGTTGAATGACTATTGTAGACTGAACATGGTGGTTGAATGACTATTGTAGACTGAACATGGTGGTTGTAGGACTATTGTAGACTCAACATGGTGGTTGAATGACTATTGTAGACTGAACATGGTGGTTGTAGGACTATTGTAGACTGAACATGGTGGTTGAATGACTATTGTAGACTGAACATGGTGGTTGTAGGACTATTATAAACTGAACATGGTGGTTGAATGACTATTGTAGACTGAACATGGTGGTTGTAGGACTATTATAGACTGAACATGGTGGTTGTAGGACTATTGTAGACTGAACATGGTGGTTGTAGGACTATTGTAGACTGAACATGGTGGTTGAATGACTATTGTAGACTGAACATGGTGGTTGAATGACTATTGTAGACTGAACATGGTGGTTGTAGGACTATTGTAGACTGAACATGATGGTTGCAGGACTATTGTAGACTGAACATGGTGGTTGAATGACTATAGTAGACTAAACATGGTGGTTGCAGGACTATTGTAGACTGAACATGGTGGTTGTAGGACTATTGTAGACTGAACATGGTGGTTGTAGGACTATTGTAGACTGAACATGGTGGTTGTAGGACTATTGTAGACTGAACATGGTGGTTGAATGACTATAGTAGACTGAACATGGTGGTTGAATGACTATAGTAGACTAAACATGGTGGTTGTTGGTTGCAGTGTTGAGGCATTGCTAGTATTCATACAGTATTGACTAATGTCCTGTCAGACAGCAAAATCAGCCTAAAGATCACAGCACAACTTAACAATTTTAAGAACATGTTGTTCCAAACTCCAAATAGTTGTATCCCTTGTGATCATAACACATTGAGTGACGAGGGGAATAAGCAAAACAACTGTAGTCCCATTTAGTCTAATGGCAGTCCAGTGTCAACGTTGTTGCATTTGTTTTCAGTCACTAAGTCAGTCTCAGGTGAGTATGTACCTATTCCCCCAAAACAAATATGCAGTGAGTTATACCAGTCTCTCTCTCTCCTCTTTGTCTCTCTCTCTCTCTCCTCTTTCTCTCTCTCTCTCTCTCTCTCCCTCTCTCTCTCTCTCTCTTTCTCTCTCTCTCTCTCTTTCTCTCCTCTCCTCTATCTCTCTCCTCTCTCTCTCTCTCTCTCTCTCTCTCTCTCTCTCTCTATCTCTCTCTCTCTCTCTCTCTCCTCTCTCTCTCTGTTGGCTATATAAGCTGTGCCTCTTATGAGTGTTGTGTTTTGTGGGAGACGGGAGCTTTGTCTCTTCTTCTCTTCCCCGCCTCTCCAGAAACAGCTGAGATTGCAGAATGATGTTATATCATTCTCAGACACGCTTTCTTTACCCCGGGAGGACACCAGCCAACGCCGGATGCATAATGTGTGATTACACCAGGGTGTTCTTTATTAGCAGAAGCACAGATCATGCCATTCTTCTCCTGGCAAACACATCTCCTATAGACGTCATGCCATTCTTCTCCTGGCTAACACATCTCCTATAGACGTCATGCCATTCTTCTCCTGGCTAACACATCTCTTATAGAGGTCATGCCATTCTTCTCCTGGCAAACACATCTCTTATAGACATCATGCCATTCTTCTCGTGGCTAACACATCTCTTATAGAGGTCATGCCATTCTTCTCCTGGCTAACACATCTCCTATAGACGTCATGCCATTCTTCTCCTGGCTAACACATCTCTTATAGACGTCATGCCATTCTTCTCCTGGCTAACACATCTCTTATAGAGGTCATGCCATTCTTCTCCTGGCTAACACATCTCTTATAGACGTCATGCCATTCTTCTCCTGGCTAACACATCTCCTACAGACGTCATGCCATTCTTCTCCTGGCTAACACATCTCCTATAGACGTCATGCCATTCTTCTCCTGGCTAACACATCTCTTATAGAGGTCATGCCATTCTTCTCCTGGCTAACACATCTCTTATAGACGTCATGCCATTCTTCTCCTGGCTAACACATCTCCTACAGACGTCATGCCATTCTTCTCCTGGCTAACACATCTCTTATAGACGTCATGCCATTCTTCTCCTGGCTAACACATCTCCTATAGACGTCATGCCATTCTTCTCCTGGCTAACACATCTCTTATAGAGGTCATGCCATTCTTCTCCTGGCTAACACATCTCTATAGGGACTGTTAGCCAGGCCTGTTGATATGTCTCCATGGAGAGAGGGACTGTTAGCCAGGCCTGTTGTTATGTCTCCATGGAGAGAGGGACTGTTAGCCAGGCCTGTTGTTATGTCTCCATGGAGAGAGGGACTGTTAGCCAGGCCTGTTGTTATGTCTCCATGGAGAGAGGGACTGTTAGCCAGGCCTGTTGTTATGTCTCCATGGAGAGAGGGACTGTTAGCCAGGCCATGTAGAACCCTTTCCACCAATGATTCTACATGGAACCCAAAAGGGTTCTACACGGAACCCAAAAGGGTTCTACTAGGGACCAAAAAGGGTTCTACCTGGGACCAAAAAGGGTTCTACCTGGGACCAGGAAGGGTTCTTCAAAGGGGGACAGTCTAATAACCCATTTCGGTCCGTTTTTGGTCCTAGATAACACCTTTTTTTTCTACGAGTGTAGACACAGCATCACGTAGGACTTACATCATGCATCGTTTCTCTTCCTCTCCCTCTCTGCAGCACAGAGGTAATCACTGTAATTACAAAGCCTACGTCCGTCCACACAACACAGGAAGGACGGTGGGGCTTCATTCTGCACAACAACAAAAAAAGAACTCAACTATAGAAGCATAAATGTCTACATCAGATTTCACATCCTTCCTAATCCACTGTCGTCACACACACACACACACACACACACATGCACGCACACACACACACACACACACACACACACACACACAGTTATTCACCCAGTGATTACACACTGATAAGCCATTGGGGAAGCTACATTTATTTCCCAGGGCTGCTTGGCAACCAAACAAATGGAGAAAAAAGGTCTGGGCCATTCTTATTTTCCACCTGATTACCTCCAACAGAAATCATTCTCGGTAAGATCATTCACCATAAAATTAATTATTAAGGCAGAGCTTAATTGTGTATTGTTCCCCGGATCGTGATTCTTCCCCTCCTATAGGAAGGTTGTGACTTTGTTCCCTGGTCCTGATTCTTCTCCTCCTATGGGAAGGTTGTGACTTTGTTCCCTGGTCCTGATTCTTCCTCTTCTGAAGGAAGGTTGTGACTTTGTTCCCTGGTCCTGATTCTTCCTCTCCTATAGGAAGGTTGTGACTTTGTTCCCTGGTCCTGATTCTTCCTCTTCTGAAGGAAGGTTGTGACTTTGTTCCCTGGTCCTGATTCTTCCTCTCCTATAGGAAGGTTGTGACTTTGTTCCCTGGGTCCTGATTCTTCCTCTCCTATAGGAAGGTTGTGACTTTGTTCCCTGGTCCTGATTCTTCCTCTCCAATAGGAAGGTTGTGACTTTGTTCCCTGGTCCTGATTCTTCCTCTTCTGAAGGAAGGTTGTGACTTTGTTCCCTGGTCCTGATTCTTCCTCTCCTATAGGAAGGTTGTGACTTTGTTCCCTGGTCCTGATTCTTCCTCTCCTATAGGAAGGTTGTGACTTTGTTCCCCGGTCCTGATTCTTCCTCTCCTATAGGAAGGTTGTGACTTTGTTCCCTGGTCCTGATTCTTCCTCTTCTATAGTAAGGTTGTGACTTTGTTCCCTGGTCCTGATTCTTCCTCTCCTATAGGAAGGTTGTGACTTTGTTCCCTGGTCCTGATTCTTCCTCTCCTATAGAAAGGTTGTGACTTTGTTCCCTGGTCCTGATTCTTCCTCTCCTATAGGAAGGTTGTGACTTTGTTCCCTGGTCCTGATTCTTCCTCTCCTATAGGAAGGTTGTGACTTTGTTCCCTGGTCCTGATTCTTCTCCTCCTATAGGAAGGTTGTGACTTTGTTCCCTGGTCCTGATTCTTCCTCTCCTATAGAAAGGTTTTGACTTTGTTCCCTGGTCCTGATTCTTCCTCTTCTATAGAAAGGTTGTGACTTTGTTCCCTGGTCCTGATTCTTCCTCTTCTGAAGGAAGGTTGTGACTTTGTTCCCTGGTCCTGATTCTTCCTCTCCTATAGGAAGGTTGTGACTTTGTTCCCTGGGTCCTGATTCTTCCTCTCCTATAGGAAGGTTGTGACTTTGTTCCCTGGTCCTGATTCTTCCTCTCCAATAGGAAGGTTGTGACTTTGTTCCCTGGTCCTGATTCTTCCTCTTCTGAAGGAAGGTTGTGACTTTGTTCCCTGGTCCTGATTCTTCCTCTCCTATAGGAAGGTTGTGACTTTGTTCCCTGGTCCTGATTCTTCCTCTCCTATAGGAAGGTTGTGACTTTGTTCCCCGGTCCTGATTCTTCCTCTCCTATAGGAAGGTTGTGACTTTGTTCCCTGGTCCTGATTCTTCCTCTTCTATAGTAAGGTTGTGACTTTGTTCCCTGGTCCTGATTCTTCCTCTCCTATAGGAAGGTTGTGACTTTGTTCCCTGGTCCTGATTCTTCCTCTCCTATAGAAAGGAGAAAAATATCCAGGTGTTTTTACAGGTAATTTACTGTCAGCAAATTAGCTGTAAACTACTGTAACAAAAAGGTAAGGTATGCTACCATAAATTCCAAGGAAATGTTGGAATATCAGTCCATTAACTTTCTTTGGAAGTTACCGTAACATACTGTAGCTTTTGTTTTTACAGTAATTTACAGGTCACTGGCTGCCAGAAAGTTACCGTAAAAAAACGACAGTATTTAAAAAAAATTCATACCATAAATAAGTAAGTAGATGTGTGACTGCCTGTTGTATACAAACAGGATTAGTAACCATGGTCACAGTGGGTCATGTGATGCAGCTGAGCCCCGTGTGACTGTATGATGTATACAAACAGGATTAGTAACCATGGTCACAGTGGGTCATGTGATGCAGCTGAGCCCCGTGTGACTGACTATTCTATACAAACAGGATTAGTAACCATGGTCACAGTGGGTCATGTGTTGCAGCTGAGCCCCGTGTGACTGTATGATGTATACAAACAGGATTAGTAACCATGGTCACAGTGGGTCATGTGTTGCAGCTGAGCCCCGTGTGACTGTATGATGTATACAAACAGGATTAGTAACCATGGTCACAGTGGGTCATGTGATGCAGCTGAGCCCCGTGTGACTGACTATTCTATACAAACAGGATTAGTAACCATGGTCACAGTGGGTCATGTGATGCAGCTGAGCCCCGTGTGACTGTATGATGTATACAAACAGGATTAGTAACCATGGTCACAGTGGGTCATGTGATGCAGCTGAGCCCCGTGTGACTGTCTGATGTATACAAACAGGAATAGTAACCATGATCACAATGATACACAGGAACAAACACAAACGAAAGCAGCGTCATTAATATGTCAGGTGTGTGTGTGTGTGTGTGTGTGTTGTGTGTGTATAGTGTGTGTGTGTGTGTGTGTTGTGTGCGTGTGTGCGTGTGTGCGTGTGTGCGTGCGTGCGTGTGCGTGTGCGTGCGTGTGTGTGTGTGTGTGTGTGTGAGAGAGCAGTGGTGAGCAGTAGTTTAGTAATAATAATTTAAAGTACTACTTCAGTCGTTTCTTGGGGAGAATCTGTACTCTACTTAACTCTTTATGTGTTTTACAAGACACTTTTACTTCACAACATTCCCAATAGAAAATAATTGTATTGTTTGCTCAATACATTTTCCATGGCACTCGAAAGAAGAGGTTCCATTTGGAATGCTGAAAAGGACAGGACAACGGTCCAATTCACACACTTATCAAGAGAACATCTCTGGGCAACTATACTATCTCTGATCTGGCAGATGTTCACATTGGGTATAGCAGCCTGTCTCTGGTTGGGTCCAATGTTCATAATGGGCAGGTATAGCAGCCTGTCTCTGGTTGGGTCCAATGTTCATAATGGGCAGGTATAGCAGCCTGTCTCTGGTTGGGTCCAATGTTCATAATGGGCAGGTATAGCAGCCTGTCTCTGGTTGGGTCCAATGTTCATAATGGGCAGGTATAGCAGCCTGTCTCTGGTTGGGTCCAATGTTCATAATGGGCAGGTATAGCAGCCTGTGTCAGGTTGGGTCCAATGTTCATAATGGGCAGGTATAGCAGCCTGTCTCTGTTTGGGTCCAATGTTCATAATGGGCAGGTATAGCAGCCTGTCTCTGGTTGGGTCTAATGTTCATAATGGGCAGGTATAGCAGTCTGTTGCTAACGGTTAATAACGTCTCCCTCTGGGAGTAGTTTGGTGTGTGTGTGTGTGTGTGTGTGTGTGTGTGAGAGACACTGCTAAGATTCTTCTAAGAACCGATAGGTTGAACTCATACTGCTTTAGGTGAAATCACAAGGAGCACCACCTTTCTCTCTCTCTTTCTCTCTCTCTCTCTCTCTCTCTCTCTCTCTCTCTCTCTCTCTCTCTCCTACTCTTCCATTTCTGCTCTTGGCACTGACACTCTAGTGCAGGGTGCTGACAGTGACATTTGGTGGCGTTGTCGTCGCCTTGTCACCTCAATTTAGCATCACTCTCTCTTTTTATCTCTCTCTCCCTTTCTCACTTTTAAAAGTAGTGCTCTCTCTCTCTCTCTCTCTCTCTCTCGCTCTCTCTCTCTCTCTCTCTCTCTGTCTCTCTCTCTCTCTCTCTGTCTCTCTCTCTCTCTCTCTCTCTCTCTCTCTCTCTCTGTCTCTCTCTCTCTCTCTCTCTCTCTCTCTCTCTCTCTCTCTCTCTCTCTGTCTCTCTCTCTCTCTCTCTCTCTCTCTCTCTGTCTCTCTCTCTCTCTCTCTGTCTCTCTCTCTCTCTCTCTGTCTCTCTCTCTCTCTCTCTGTCTCTCTCTCTCTCTCTCTCTCTCTCCCTCTCTCTCTCTCTCTCTCTCTCTCTAGACCTTCACCAATCTTGTCAGCAGCCTATTCCCCCTTCCTTCACAGCCAGATGGTGTCATGTTGGGGTGAACACATGAGCTGGTGGAGGGAGAGAGCGAGAGAGGGAGAGAGGGAGAGATGGAGAGGGAGAGAGGGTCTTAAGTAAAGTAACTGGGGCCAGGAGAGGAGGAGGAGGAGGAGTGGAGGAGCATTGATGCCTCTTTAGGGAACAGAGCTCTTCAACTCAGCCCAAATTAAACAGCCTTAAACCTTCACCTGCTCATAGGAGAGGTGCTGAGAACCAGAGAGCTTAGGGCAAACACACACACACACACACACACACACACACACACACACACACACACACACACACACACACACACACACACACACACACACACACACACACACACAGGAGAACTCATCAGTAAAGAGTCTCACTAATCAGACTAAAGAGTGAGTAAGGCAGTAAAACAGGAGACAGTCACGCATTAGTCTAAGAGACACGGCCCTGATGAAGCCACTTTCCCTTTAGAAAAGAACAGATAGACACCAACACACCTTAGGTGTAACACCAGTCTCAGAGGAAGCCCTCCTGTTAGTAACACAGAATAACTCATCAGTCAGAGGAAGCCCTCCTGCTAGTAACACAGAATAACTCATCAGTCTCAGAGGAAGCCCTCCTGCTAGTAACACAGAATAACTCATCAGTCTCAGAGGAAGCCCTCCTGCTAGTAACACAGAATAACTCACCAGTCTCAGAGGAAGCCCTCCTGTTAGTAACACAGAATAACTCACCAGTCTCAGAGGAAGCCCTCCTGCTAGTAACACAGGAGAACTCATCAGTCTCAGAGGAAGCCCTCCTGCTGGTAACACAGAATAACTCACCAGTCTCAGAGGAAGCCCTCCTGCTAGTAACACAGAATAACTCACCAGTCTCAGAGGAAGCCCTCCTGCTAGTAACACAGAATAACTCATCAGTCTCAGAGGAAGCCCTCCTGCTAGTAACACAGAATAACTCATCAGTCACAGAGGAAGCCCTCCTGCTAGTAACACAGAATAACTCACCAGTCTCAGAGGA
Source organism: Oncorhynchus mykiss (assembly GCF_057628025.1). NCBI lineage: Eukaryota > Metazoa > Chordata > Actinopteri > Salmoniformes > Salmonidae > Oncorhynchus > Oncorhynchus mykiss. The sequence goes on from NW_028322097.1 coordinate 423,033, forward strand.
AGCCCTCCTGCTAGTAACACAGAATAACTCATCAGTCTCAGAGGAAGCCCTCCTGCTAGTAACACAGAATAACTCATGAGTCTCAGAGGAAGCCCTCCTGCTAGTAACACAGAATAACTCATCAGTCTCAGAGGAAGCCCTCCTGCTAGTAACACAGGATAACTCACCAGTCTCAGAGGAAGCCCTCCTGCTAGTAACACAGGATAACTCATCAGTCTCAGAGGAAGCCCTCCTGCTAGTAACACAGAATAACTCATCAGTCTCAGAGGAAGCCCTCCTGCTAGTAACACAGGAGAACTCATCAGTCTCAGAGGAAGCCCTCCTGCTAGTAACACAGGAGAACTCACCAGTCTCAGAGGAAGCCCTCCTGCTAGTAACACAGAATAACTCACCAGTCTCAGAGGAAGCCCTCCTGCTAGTAACACAGGATAACTCATCAGTCTCAGAGGAAGCCCTCCTGCTAGTAACACAGAATAACTCATCAGTCTCAGAGGAAGCCCTCCTGCTAGTAACACAGGAGAACTCATCAGTCTCAGAGGAAGCCCTCCTGCTAGTAACACAGAATAACTCATCAGTCTCAGAGGAAGCCCTCCTGCTAGTAACACAGGATAACTCACCAGTCTCAGAGGAAGCCCTCCTGCTAGTAACACAGGAGAACTCACCAGTCTCAGAGGAAGCCCTCCTGCTAGTAACACAGGATAACTCATCAGTCTCAGAGGAAGCCCTCCTGCTAGTAACACAGAATAACTCATCAGTCTCAGAGGAAGCCCTCCTGCTAGTAACACAGGATAACTCATCAGTCTCAGAGGAAGCCCTCCTGCTAGTAACACAGGAGAACTCACCAGTCTCAGAGGAAGCCCTCCTGCTAGTAACACAGAATAACTCATCAGTCTCAGAGGAAGCCCTCCTGCTAGTAACACAGGATAACTCATCAGTCTCAGAGGAAGCCCTCCTGTTAGTAACACAGGATAACTCACCAGTCTCAGAGGAAGCCCTCCTGCTAGTAACACAGGAGAACTCATCAGTCTCAGAGGAAGCCCTCCTGCTAGTAACACAGAATAACTAATCAGTCTCAGAGGAAGCCCTCCTGCTAGTAACACAGAATAACTCACCAGTCTCAGAGGAAGCCCTCCTGCTAGTAACACAGGATAACTCATCAGTCTCAGAGGAAGCCCTCCTGCTAGTAACACAGAATAACTCATCAGTCTCAGAGGAAGCCCTCCTGCTAGTAACACAGAATAACTCATCAGTCTCAGAGGAAGCCCTCCTGCTAGTAACACAGAATAACTCATCAGTCTCAGAGGAAGCCCTCCTGCTAGTAACACAGAATAACTCATCAGTCTCAGAGGAAGCCCTCCTGCTAGTAACACAGAATAACTCATCAGTCTCAGAGGAAGCCCTCCTGCTAGTAACACAGAATAACTCATCAGTCTCAGAGGAAGCCCTCCTGCTAGTAACACAGGATAACTCATCAGTCTCAGAGGAAGCCCTCCTGCTAGTAACACAGAATAACTCATCAGTCTCAGAGGAAGCCCTCCTGCTAGTAACACAGGATAACTCACCAGTCTCAGAGGAAGCCCTCCTGCTAGTAACACAGGATAACTCATCAGTCTCAGAGGAAGCCCTCCTGCTAGTAACACAGGAGAACTCACCAGTCTCAGAGGAAGCCCTCCTGTTAGTAACACAGGATAACTCACCAGTCTCAGAGGACGCCTTTATGACCAGGGCAGTCTGTGAGGATCTGTCTGGCTCTCATTATGACCAGGGCAGTCTGTGACGATCTGTCTGTCTCTCTATGTGACCAGGGAAGTCTGTGAGGATCTGTCTGTCTCTCTATATGACCAGGGAAGTCTGTGAGGATCTGTCTGTCTCTCTTTATGACCAGGGAAGTCTGTGAGGATCTGTCTGGCTCTCTTTATGACCAGGGCAGTCTGTGAGGATCTGTCTGGCTCTCTTCATAAACAGGACAGTCTGTGAGGATCTGTCTGCCTCTCTTCATAAACAGGACAGTCTGTGAGGATCTGTCTGCCTCTCTTCATAAACAGGACAGTCTGTGAGCATCTTTCTGTCTCTCTTTATGACCAGGGAAGTCTGTGAGGATCTGTCTGTCGTTCTTTATGACCAGGGAAGTCTGTGAGCATCTTTCTGTCTCTCTATATGACCAGGGCAGTCTGTGAGGATCTGTCTGGCTCTCTTCATGACCAGGGCAGTCTGTGAGGATCTGTCTGTCTCTCTTCATGACCAGGGAAGTCTGTGAGCATCTTTCTGTCTCTCTATATGACCAGGGCAGTCTGTGAGGATCTGTCTGGCTCTCTTCATGACCAGGGCAGTCTGTGAGGATCTCTCTGTCTCTCTTCATGACCAGGGAAGTCTGTGAGCATCTTTCTGTCTCTCTATATGACCAGGGCAGTCTGTGAGGATCTCTCTGTCTCTCTATATGACCAGGGCAGTCTGTGAGGATCTCTCTGTCTCTCTATATGACCAGGGCAGTCTGTGAGGATCTCTCTGTCTCTCTATATGACCAGGGCAGTCTGTGAGCATCTCTCTGTCTCTCTATATGACCAGGGCAGTCTGTGAGGATCTCTCTGTCTCTCTACATGACCAGGGCAGTCTGTGATGATCTCTCTGTCTCTCTATATGACCAGGGAAGTCTGTGAGGATCTCTCTGTCTCTCTATATGACCAGGGCAGTCTGTGAGGATATCTCTGTCTCTCTATATGACCAGGGCAGTCTGTGAGGATCTCTCTGTCTCTCTATATGACCAGGGCAGTCTGTGAGCATCTCTCTGTCTCTCTATATGACCAGGGCAGTCTGTGAGGATCTCTCTGTCTCTCTATATGACCAGGGCAGTCTGTGAGGCTCTCTCTGTCTCTCTATATGACCAGGGCAGTCTGTGAGGATCTCTCTGTCTCTCTATATGACCAGGGCAGTCTGTGAGGATCTCTCTGTCTCTCTATATGACCAGGGCAGTCTGTGAGGATCTCTCTGTCTCTCTATATGACCAGGGCAGTCTGTGAGGATCTCTCTGTCTCTCTATATGACCAAGGCAGTCTGTGAGGATCTCTCTGTCTCTCTATATGACCAGGGCAGTCTGTGAGGATCTCTCTGTCTCTCTATATGACCAGGGCAGTCTGTGAGGATCTCTCTGTCTCTCTATATGACCAGGGAAGTCTGTGAGGATCTTTCTGTCTCTCTATATGACCAGGGCAGTCTGTGAGGATCTTTCTGTCTCTCTATATGACCAGGGCAGTCTGTGAGGATCTCTCTGTCTCTCTATATGACCAGGGCAGTCTGTGAGGATCTCTCTGTCTCTCTATATGACCAGGGCAGTCTGTGAGGATCTCTCTGTCTCTCTATATGACCAGGGCAGTCTGTGAGGATCTGTCTGGCTCTCTTCATGACCAGGGCAGTCTGTGAGGATCTCTCTGTCTCTCTATATGACCAGGGCAGTCTGTGAGGATCTCTCTGTCTCTCTATATGACCAGGGCAGTCTGTGAGGATCTCTCTGTCTCTCTATATGACCAGGGCAGTCTGTGAGGATCTCTCTGTCTCTCTATATGACCAGGGCAGTCTGTGAGGATCTCTCTGTCTCTCTATATGACCAGGGCAGTCTGTGAGGATCTCTCTGTCTCTCTATATGACCAGGGCAGTCTGTGAGGATCTCTCTGTCTCTCTATATGACCAGGGCAGTCTGTGAGGATCTCTCTGTCTCTCTATATGACCAGGGCAGTCTGTGAGGATCTCTCTGTCTCTCTATATGACCAGGGCAGTCTGTGAGGATCTCTCTGTCTCTCTATATGACCAGGGCAGTCTGTGAGGATCTCTCTGTCTCTCTATATGACCAGGGCAGTCTGTGAGGATCTCTCTGTCTCTCTATATGACCAGGACAGTCTGTGAGGATCTCTCTGTCTCTCTATATGACCAGGGCAGTCTGTGAGCATCTCTCTGTCTCTCTATATGACCAGGGCAGTCTGTGAGGATCTCTCTGTCTCTCTATATGACCAGGGCAGTCTGTGAGGATCTCTCTGTCTCTCTATATGACCAGGGCAGTCTGTGAGCATCTCTCTGTCTCTCTATATGACCAGGGCAGTCTGTGAGCATCTCTCTGTCTCTCTATATGACCAGGGCAGTCTGTGAGCATCTCTCTGTCTCTCTATATGACCAGGGCAGTCTGTGAGGATCTCTCTGTCTCTCTATATGACCAGGGCAGTCTGTGAGGATCTCTCTGTCTCTCTATATGACCAGGGCAGTCTGTGAGGATCTCTCTGTCTCTCTATATGACCAGGGCAGTCTGTGAGGATCTCTCTGTCTCTCTATATGACCAGGGCAGTCTGTGAGGATCTCTCTGTCTCTCTATATGACCAGGGCAGTCTGTGAGGATCTCTCTGTCTCTCTATATGACCAGGGCAGTCTGTGAGGATCTCTCTGTCTCTCTATATGACCAGGGCAGTCTGTGAGGATCTCTCTGTCTCTCTATATGACCAGGGCAGTCTGTGAGGATCTCTCTGTCTCTCTATATGACCAGGGCAGTCTGTGAGGATCTCTCTGTCTCTCTATATGACCAGGGCAGTCTGTGAGGATCTCTCTGTCTCTCTATATGACCAGGGCAGTCTGTGAGGATCTCTCTGTCTCTCTATATGACCAGGGCAGTCTGTGAGGATCTCTCTGTCTCTCTATATGACCAGGGCAGTCTGTGAGGATCTCTCTGTCTCTCTATATGACCAGGGCAGTCTGTGAGGATCTCTCTGTCTCTCTATATGACCAGGGCAGTCTGTGAGGATCTCTCTGTCTCTCTATATGACCAGGGCAGTCTGTGAGGATCTCTCTGTCTCTCTATATGACCAGGGCAGTCTGTGAGGATCTCTCTGTCTCTCTATATGACCAGGGCAGTCTGTGAGGATCTCTCTGTCTCTCTATATGACCAGGGCAGTCTGTGAGGATCTCTCTGTCTCTCTATATGACCAGGGCAGTCTGTGAGGATCTCTCTGTCTCTCTATATGACCAGGGCAGTCTGTGAGGATCTCTCTGTCTCTCTATATGACCAGGGCAGTCTGTGAGGATCTCTCTGTCTCTCTATATGACCAGGGCAGTCTGTGAGGATCTCTCTGTCTCTCTATATGACCAGGGCAGTCTGTGAGGATCTCTCTGTCTCTCTATATGACCAGGGCAGTCTGTGAGGATCTCTCTGTCTCTCTATATGACCAGGGCAGTCTGTGAGGATCTCTCTGTCTCTCTATATGACCAGGGCAGTCTGTGAGGATCTCTCTGTCTCTCTATATGACCAGGGCAGTCTGTGAGGATCTCTCTGTCTCTCTATATGACCAGGGCAGTCTGTGAGGATCTCTCTGTCTCTCTATATGACCAGGGCAGTCTGTGAGGATCTCTCTGTCTCTCTATATGACCAGGGCAGTCTGTGAGGATCTCTCTGTCTCTCTATATGACCAGGGCAGTCTGTGAGGATCTCTCTGTCTCTCTATATGACCAGGGCAGTCTGTGAGGATCTCTCTGTCTCTCTATATGACCAGGGCAGTCTGTGAGGATCTCTCTGTCTCTCTATATGACCAGGGCAGTCTGTGAGGATCTCTCTGTCTCTCTATATGACCAGGGCAGTCTGTGAGGATCTCTCTGTCTCTCTATATGACCAGGGCAGTCTGTGAGGATCTCTCTGTCTCTCTATATGACCAGGGCAGTCTGTGAGGATCTCTCTGTCTCTCTATATGACCAGGGCAGTCTGTGAGGATCTCTCTGTCTCTCTATATGACCAGGGCAGTCTGTGAGGATCTCTCTGTCTCTCTATATGACCAGGGCAGTCTGTGAGGATCTCTCTGTCTCTCTATATGACCAGGGCAGTCTGTGAGGATCTCTCTGTCTCTCTATATGACCAGGGCAGTCTGTGAGGATCTCTCTGTCTCTCTATATGACCAGGGCAGTCTGTGAGCATCTCTCTGTCTCTCTATATGACCAGGGCAGTCTGTGAGGATCTCTCTGTCTCTCTATATGACCAGGGCAGTCTGTGAGGATCTCTCTGTCTCTCTATATGACCAGGGCAGTCTGTGAGGATCTCTCTGTCTCTCTATATGACCAGGGCAGTCTGTGAGGATCTCTCTGTCTCTCTATATGACCAGGGCAGTCTGTGAGCATCTCTCTGTCTCTCTATATGACCAGGGCAGTCTGTGAGGATCTCTCTGTCTCTCTATATGACCAGGGCAGTCTGTGAGGATCTCTCTGTCTCTCTATATGACCAGGGCAGTCTGTGAGGATCTCTCTGTCTCTCTATATGACCAGGGCAGTCTGTGAGGATCTCTCTGTCTCTCTATATGACCAGGGCAGTCTGTGAGGATCTCTCTGTCTCTCTATATGACCAGGGCAGTCTGTGAGGATCTCTCTGTCTCTCTATATGACCAGGGCAGTCTGTGAGGATCTCTCTGTCTCTCTATATGACCAGGGCAGTCTGTGAGGATCTCTCTGTCTCTCTATATGACCAGGGCAGTCTGTGAGGATCTCTCTGTCTCTCTATATGACCAGGGCAGTCTGTGAGGATCTCTCTGTCTCTCTATATGACCAGGGCAGTCTGTGAGGATCTCTCTGTCTCTCTATATGACCAGGGCAGTCTGTGAGGATCTCTCTGTCTCTCTATATGACCAGGGCAGTCTGTGAGGATCTCTCTGTCTCTCTATATGACCAGGGCAGTCTGTGAGGATCTCTCTGTCTCTCTATATGACCAGGGCAGTCTGTGAGGATCTCTCTGTCTCTCTATATGACCAGGACAGTCTGTGAGGATCTCTCTGTCTCTCTATATGACCAGGGCAGTCTGTGAGGATCTCTCTGTCTCTCTATATGACCAGGACAGTCTGTGAGGATCTCTCTGTCTCTCTATATGACCAGGGCAGTCTGTGAGGATCTCTCTGTCTCTCTATATGACCAGGGCAGTCTGTGAGGATCTCTCTGTCTCTCTATATGACCAGGGCAGTCTGTGAGGATCTCTCTGTCTCTCTATATGACCAGGGCAGTCTGTGAGGATCTCTCTGTCTCTCTATATGACCAGGACAGTCTGTGAGGATCTCTCTGTCTCTCTATATGACCAGGGCAGTCTGTGAGGATCTCTCTGTCTCTCTATATGACCAGGGCAGTCTGTGAGGATCTCTCTGTCTCTCTATATGACCAGGGCAGTCTGTGAGGATCTCTCTGTCTCTCTATATGACCAGGGCAGTCTGTGAGCATCTCTCTGTCTCTCTATATGACCAGGGCAGTCTGTGAGGATCTCTCTGTCTCTCTATATGACCAGGGCAGTCTGTGAGGATCTCTCTGTCTCTCTATATGACCAGGGCAGTCTGTGAGGATCTCTCTGTCTCTCTATATGACCAGGGCAGTCTGTGAGGATCTCTCTGTCTCTCTATATGACCAGGGCAGTCTGTGAGGATCTCTCTGTCTCTCTATATGACCAGGGCAGTCTGTGAGGATCTCTCTGTGTCTCTATATGACCAGGGCAGTCTGTGAGGATCTCTCTGTCTCTCTATATGACCAGGGCAGTCTGTGAGGATCTCTCTGTCTCTCTATATGACCAGGGCAGTCTGTGAGGATCTCTCTGTCTCTCTATATGACCAGGGCAGTCTGTGAGCATCTCTCTGTCTCTCTATATGACCAGGGCAGTCTGTGAGGATCTCTCTGTCTCTCTATATGACCAGGGCAGTCTGTGAGGATCTCTCTGTCTCTCTATATGACCAGGGCAGTCTGTGAGCATCTCTCTGTCTCTCTATATGACCAGGGCAGTCTGTGAGGATCTCTCTGTCTCTCTATATGACCAGGGCAGTCTGTGAGGATCTCTCTGTCTCTCTATATGACCAGGGCAGTCTGTGAGGATCTCTCTGTCTCTCTATATGACCAGGGCAGTCTGTGAGGATCTCTCTGTCTCTCTTCATGACCAGGGCAGTCTGTGAGGATCTCTCTGTCTCTCTATATGACCAGGGCAGTCTGTGAGGATCTCTCTGTCTCTCTATATGACCAGGGCAGTCTGTGAGGATCTCTCTGTCTCTCTATATGACCAGGGCAGTCTGTGAGGGTCTCTCTGTCTCTCTATATGACCAGGGCAGTCTGTGAGGATCTCTCTGTCTCTCTATATGACCAGGGCAGTCTGTGAGGATCTCTCTGTCTCTCTATATGACCAGGGCAGTCTGTGAGGATCTCTCTGTCTCTCTATATGACCAGGGCAGTCTGTGAGGATCTCTCTGTCTCTCTATATGACCAGGGCAGTCTGTGAGGATCTCTCTGTCTCTCTATATGACCAGGGCAGTCTGTGCAGTAGATAACCAATGAAGGAGGCAGAAGTAGTTAGCGCAGTGCTAATGATGTGCAGCAGCTCCTTCGTCAGGCAGGTTCCATCCCTTATGGCACCCTATTCCCTACATACGGCACTACTTTCAACCAGGGTCCATATTCAGCAGTGCACTATGTAGGGAACAGGGTACCATTTGGGCCAGGTCCCCGACCCTGCTTAAGGCACAGTGGGAAGGGTTGGCTAAAGCACTTCCATCCTTCAGTTCACACTATGAATGAAATAGGGAATTCAGCTGCAATTGGGCAGCAGGCCAGAAAAGAGAAGTAAGGGGGTAGGGGGGGGGGAATGGGATGGGAGGGGAGAGGAGAGGAGAGGAGAGGAGAGGAGAGGAGGGATTGGGATGGGAGAGGAAAGGAGAGGAGAGGAGAGGAGAGGAGAGGAGGGATTGGAGGAGAGGAGAGGAGGGAATGGATGGGAGAGGAGAGGAGAGGAGAGGAGAGGAGAGGAGGGATTGGGATGGGAGAGGAGAGGAGAGGAGAGGAGAGGAGAGGAGAGGAGAGGAGAGAGGGATTGGGAGAGAGGAGAGGTGGGAGGGATTGGGAGAGGAGAGGAGGGAGGGAGGGAGGGAGGGAGGGATGGGATGGGAGAGGAGAGGAGGGAGGGTTTGGGAGAGGAGAGGGGGGAACGATTGGGAGATGAGAGGAGGGAAGGATTGGGAGGGGAGGGAGAGAGGAGGGAGCGATTGGGAGGAAGAGGAGGGAAGGATTGGGAGAGATGAGGGCTGTATTGAAAGGGGAGGGAGGGAGGGATTGGGAGAGGAGAAGAGGGAGGGATTGGGAGAGGAGGGAGGGAATTGGAAGAGGAGAGGAGGGAGGGAGAGACAGCGAAGGACTGGGGAACAGATAAAGAGAGAGAGGAGGAGAAAATGAGAGAGAGAGAGAGAGAGAGAGAGAGAGAGAGAGAGAGAGGGAGAGGGGGAGAGAGAGAGAGAGAGAGAGAGAGAGAGAGAGAGAGAGAGAGAGAGAGAGAGAGAGAGAGAGAGAGAGACAGAGAGAGAGAGAGACAGAGAGAGAGACAGAGTATCAAGGTCGGGGGAGATGTTGTTAATGAGAGGAGGAGGAGGATTAGAAAGATGGAGAGCAGTGAAGATAAGAGGAGAGTGAAGAGGCTGGTCTCAGAGAGCTCCAGTGGTCCAGGTGCTGAATACCAGGAAATAACCAGGAGAAGAAATAGCAAAGAGAAAGGCAGAACGTAGTGTCTCTCTGGGGGATTTGACCGCCCCTGTCTAGCCACTCTGAACAACATCATGTCAATCATGTCCAGTCACATTACCTTTGTGGACTGGTCAGCAGACCTGGGTTCAAATACTATTTGATATTGTTCAAATACTTTAAGCATTAGCTCTTGCCTGCCTAGAATGTCAGATGGGCGGGGTTTCCAGTTTTGGACCTATTAGAACGCCAGATGGGCGGGGTTTCCAGTTTTGGACCTATTAGAATGTCAGATGGGCGGGGAATCCAGTTTTGGACCTATAAGAATGTCAGATCGCCGGGGTTTTACAGTTTTGGACCTATTAGAACGCCAGATGGGCAGGGTTTCCAGTTTTGGACCTATTAGAATGTCAGATGGGTGGGGTTTCCAGTTTTGGACCTATTAGAATGTCAGATGGGCGGGGTTTCTAGTTTTGGACCTATTAGAATGTCAGATCGGTGGGGTTTCCAGTTTTGGACCTATTAGAATGTCAGATCGGTGGGGTTTCCAGTTTTGGACCTATTAGAATGTCAGATGGGTGGGGTTTCCAGTTTTGGACCTATTAGAATGTCAGATGGGCGGGGTTTCCAGTTTTGGACCTATTAGAATGTCAGATGGGCGGGGTTTCCAGTTTTGGACCTATTAGAATGTCAGATGGGCGGGGTTTCCAGTTTTGGACCTATTAGAATGTCAGATGGGCGGGGTTTCCAGTTTTGGACCTATTAGAATGTCAGATGGGCGGGGTTTCCAGTTTTGGACCTATTAGAATGTCAGATGGGCGGGGTTTCCAGTTTTGGACCTATTAGAATGTCAGATGGGCGGGGGTTTCTAGTTTTGGACCTATTAGAATGTCAGATGGGCAGGGTTTCCAGTTTTGGACCTATTAGAATGTCAGATGGGTGGGGTTTCCAGTTTTGGACCTATTAGAATGTCAGATGGGCGGGGTTTCCAGTTTTGGACCTATTAGAATGTCAGATGGGCGGGGTTTCCAGTTTTGGACCTATTAGAATGTCAGATGGGCAGGGTTTCCAGTTTTGGACCTATTAGAATGTCAGATGGGCAGGGTTTCCAGTTTTGGACCTATTAGAATGTCAGATGGGCGGGGTTTCCAGTTTTGGACCTATTAGAATGTCAGATGGGCGGGGTTTCCAGTTTTGGACCTATTAGAATGTCAGATGGGCGGGGTTTCCAGTTTTGGACCTATTAGAATGTCAGATGGGCAGGGTTTCCAGTTTTGGACCTATTAGAATGTCAGATGGGCGGGGTTTCCAGTTTTGGACCTATTAGAATGTCAGATGGGCAGGGTTTCCAGTTTTGGACCTATTAGAATGTCAGATGGGCGGGGGTTTCTAGTTTTGGGACTTTTCATGTTGTATTAATGTAAATCATACTTTAAATAGTCTTGTAACATAAATCTAATTGTTTCAACTAATTGTTGTTAAAGTAACTCGTCCCACAGCTCTTCTTTCTGTTTCCTCAACGTTTTGGTCAAAGTGTGTTAGCTGAACTTAACGTTGTTAGTTGGCCCAAACTGAGCTCCAGCAGGTGAAACCTGGAAAAACAATTCATTCATCGATAAATTATTATTTTGGCATCTTAAATCAAAACAAACAAAAAACATGTATTTGAAACAGAAACAGAGCTTTTATAATGATTTCAACTGACATATCTGGCACATTGTTGCCGGGGGCGATTACATTGTTCACAGTCATTTATCACAGTCATATTCAACATGTCCTCACCTCGGATTGGAACTCACAGCATGACACACCGTCCTGCTACGTCACCATGTCAATGACTGATTTCACCTGTGTTGCTTCACTTTTTCACTTCAAAGTAAAATCTCAGCACTGAAGATGAAAAAAATATTACATTTTATTATAGTGATTAAAGCTGAAAAATGTTTAAAAATAAATGTTTTGGGGGGGAGACAACACGACTAATTTCACATAGAAATGTATTTTATAGATCTGTCATTCTCATTGAAAGCAAGAAGCTAAGAAGCTGTAGATATGTTCTATGTACTCTATTTCTATGCTTCTAGTTCTTGAGTTGAGCTTCTTGCATCATTTACTTTCAGTTTCGTACAAAACAGCTGAAAAGACAATATTTCTGGAAAATACTATATTAATGGTTATTGAAAATATATTTCACAGCGGTTTAGATGTTACAACGATTCTCTACACTATATTTGCTTGTTTAGTCACATAAACTAGCTAAGTTTGGGCTAACTCAATTGTTTTTTAGTTCAGGTAATAAATACCTCATCCCGACAGTTGAGTTAACAAAAACAAACAAGAAAGGTGTTTGAAACCAATGACTTAATAATAATAATAATAATTAGTTGTGTGATTTTAACGCTGTGGTTTTGTAGAGTGGTCTGTCTTGACTGTGGATGATGTGACGGCAGGCAGATGTTTCTGAGAGGATAGCCTGGCTGGTTAGGGTTTATTGATGAAAAGGCAAAACAGACTGTGTGTGTGTGTGTGTGCGTGCGTTTGTGTGCGTGCGTGCGTGTGTGTGTGTGTGTGTGTGTGTGTGTGTGTGTGCGTGCGTTTGTGTGCGTGCGTGCGTTTGTGTGCGTGCGTGTGTGTGTGTGTGTGTGTGTGTGTGTGTGTGTGTGTGTGTGTGTGTGAGTGTGTGTGTGTGTGTGTGTGTGTGTGTGTGTGAGTGTGTGTGCAAGGGCGTACATTATTTGACGTTCCTCATGTTAGATGCTGCTCAGGGAAACCAGACCAGAACTGAGCCTGTTAACTTTCACCTCCTCCTCCTCTTCCCCCTCCTCTTCTTCCTCCTCTTAGCTCTCCAGAAGTCATTTACTCGGTGTGTCTATCATCAACATGCAGCTCCTGGGTTTCTGAGAGGGTTACTTGAAACTCCTGGGTTTCTGAGAGGGTTACTTGAAGCTCCTGGGTTTCTGAGAGGGTTACTTGAAACTCCTGGGTTTCTGAGAGGGTTACTTGAAGCTCCTGGGTTTCTGAGAGGGTTACTTGAAGCTCCTGGGTTTCTGAGAGGGTTACTTGAAGCTCCTGGGTTTCTGAGAGGGTTACTTGCAGCTCCTGGGTTTCTGAGAGGGTTACTTGAAGCTCCTGGGTTTCTGAGAGGGTTACTTGAAGCTCCTGGGTTTCTGAGAGGGTTACTTGCAGCTCCTGGGTTTCTGAGAGGGTTACTTGAAGCTCCTGGGTTTCTGAGAGGGGTTACTTGGGAACATCTGCCTGTTCTGTATTCTGTTTTCTGTATGCTGTGCCTAGGGATCCCCTAATGCTCTGTCAACAGGAGACTACGCCCGTCTCTGTCTACAGTGTTTTAACCTGATCTGACAGCTTCTAAAAGTCTGACATCATGAGGAAGACTTAGGACAGGGGACTTCTGAATGAAGACATTTAGTTTAAAAGGGGTTTAGGACAGGGGTCTTCTGAATGAAGACATTTAGTTTAAAAGGGGTTTAGGACAGGGGTCTTCTGAATGAAGATATTTAGTTTAAAAGGGGTTTAGGACAGGGGTCTTCTGAATGAAGATATTTAGTTTAAAAGGGGTTTAGGACAGGGGTCTTCTGAATGAAGATATTTAGTTTAAAAGGGGTTTAGGACAGGGGTCTTCTGAATGAAGTCATGCAGGTTTAGAAGTGGTTTAGGACAGGGGTCTTCTGAATGAAGTCATGCAGGTTTAGAAGTGGTTTAGGACAGGGGTCTTCTGAATGAAGACATGCAGGTTTTAAAGTGGTTTAGGACAGGGGCCTTCTGAATGAAGTCATGCAGGTTTAGAAGTGGTTTAGGACAGGGGTCTTCTGAATGAAGACATGCAGGTTTTAAAGTGGTTTAGGACAGGGGACTTCTGAATGAAGTCATGCAGGTTTAGAAGTGGTTTAGGACAGGGGTCTTCTGAATGAAGTCATGCAGGTTTAGAAGTGGTTTAGGACAGGGGTCTTCTGAATGAAGACATGCAGGTTTTAAAGTGGTTTAGGACAGGGGCCTTCTGAATGAAGTCATGCAGGTTTTAAAGTGGTTTAGGATAGGGGTCTTCTGAATGAAGACATTTAGTTTAAAAGGGGTTTAGGACAGGGGCCTTCTGAATTAAAGACATTTAGTTTTTGAAGTGGTTTAGTTTGGATTACTCAGAGCGCCATTAGAGTTGTTCTATTAGTCTGAAGCAGCAGCTCTTATTCATTGGGCTCCACACTGATACACTGATAGACAAGAACAGTCACACACATTAAAACACAACTATGTATAAACTATACAACTAAAAACATTAAGACACGTCGTAGAACGTAGAACGTAGAACGTGTCTGCGTATGTGAGTGTTTTGTACCCTCACAGTCCCCTCCTTCACATGAAATGCTGTCTGGGTGGTGGGTTCTATTAACACATCAAATTGGTATATTTTACCATTTTAAATATTTAAATATATAAAATTGTTTTAAGATATTCACCATGGATCATTTAGATATTTAATGTTTAATTTAAGGGGGCGTCAGTAGGTTTAACAACAAAATAAATCACCAAAATGATTTGATAAAATATTGAATTTGATCTTTACTGCTACAGCCCATAGAAAGTCTGTTGAATAACATGTTGACATGCCATAACATGCAGTACACTGCAGAGCCGTCACTACCACCGGCCGCCAGTAGATGGCAGACTACCCCGAGCTCAGAGTTCAGCCCCATCGCTTCAGCTTCTGTTATGGCATGCTACTGCAATGTGGGCTGTTTGGGGCAGACACCTTCATACAACAAGATATATCTCTCTCTAATACCTGGGCTTCAAAAGACAATGATGAGGTGGGATGGAGGGGTAGTGTGTGTGTGTGTGTGTGTTTCTGTGTGTGTGTGTGTGTGTGTGTGTGTGTGTGTGTGTGTGTGTGTGTGTGTGTGTGTGTGTGTGTGTGTGTGATTGTGTGTGTGGTTGTGTGTGTGTGAGTGTGTGTGTGGTTGTGTTGTGATTGTGTGTGTGTGTGTGTGTGTGTGTGTGTGTGTGTGTGTGTGTGTGTGTGTGTGTGTGTGTGTGTGTGTGTGTGTGTGTGTGTGTGTGTGTGAGAGAGAGAGCTGAAATGAGAGCATGATGCTATCGGGGAGATGAGAGCCTGCTTATCAGAGAGTTTAACCCCCAACACTCTCCTGATCAAGTTGTCTCTGAGAACAAGCAGCTTTCCTGACACTGGTAGTGTGCACGTGGAGTGGGATTGGATTGGAGTGGATTGGAGTGGATTGGAGTGGATTGGAGTGGGAGAAAAATTCTCTGCTGCACTGTGTCTGTGGGAAATATTCACGGTGCCTAGCTTCTGTTAGCTACTGTTAGCTGATGCTAGCTTCTGGTAACAACTGTTAGTTGACGCTAGCTTCTGTTAGCTGCTTTTAACTGCTGTTAGCTGCTGTTACAGTAGCTGCTGCTAGCTGCAGTTTGCTGATTTTAACTGCTGTTATCTGCTTTTAACTGATGTTAGCTTCTGTTAGCTACTGTTAGCTACTGTTATCTGCTGTTATCTGCTGTTAGCTGCTGCTAGCTGCTGCTAGCTACTGTTATCTTCCTTTAACTGCTTTTAGCCGCTGCTAGCTTCTGTTAGCTGCTGTTAGCTGGTGTTAGCTGGTGTTAGGTGCTTTTAGCTGCTGGTTGCTGCTACTAGCTTCTGTTAGCTGCTGTTATCTTCTGTTTGCTGTTGCTAGCTTCTGTTATCTGCCTTTAACTGCTTTTAGCCGCTGCTAACTTCTGTTAGCTGCTGTTAGCTGGTGTTAGCTGCTGTAAGCTGGTGTTAGCTGGTGTTAGGTACTTTTAACTGCTGCTAGCTGGTGTTAGCTGCTATTACAGTAACTGCTGTTTGGTTTGCTTGTGTCAATTAAAGGGAGACAGTGTTTGGTGTGACTCAATATGAAAACAAGCTGATAATGAGTGGTGACAAGCATGATAAGCCAGGATATCATGTAAATTGGCAGTGGAGACGGTTTAAGCCTCTCTTATGCTAATACCACTCAGAGTGACTGCCGGGCAGAGCACATACACACACATAGAGACAGAGAGAGAGAAGCACACACACACACATACAGAAGCACACACACACAGAGACACACACACACACGGAGTAAGAAAGAGACACAGAAAAAGAGAGAGAGTAATACACATACACACACAGACAGAGAGAGAAACACACACACACACAGTGAGAGAAACACAGAGAGTGAGAAAGAGACACACAGAGAGTGAAAGAGACACACACAGAGAGAGAGAGGGAGAGAAACACACACACACACAGAAAGAGAGAGAGACACACACAGACAGAGAGAGAGAGAAACACACACATACACACACACAGAGAGTGAGAGAAACACAGAGAGTGAGAAAGAGACACACAGAGAGTGAAAGAGAGACACACAGAGAGAGAGACACACAGAGAGAGAGACACACAGAGAGAGAGAGAGAGAGAGAGAAACACACACACAGAAAAACACCGAACACACACATGCATAAGCTGGCTCTCCCACTCTGAAAGTTTGTGTAATTGAAGACGGTTTTTAAACCAATCTGCTGCTTCTCCTCTGGTTCACATTAATAACAGAACGGTAATAAGTTGAAGTACTGGAACTGAGTTTGAGAGACTGGAATGAATAGAGGCCTAGTTGACTGGTGTTCACCCGGTTAGAGACAGATATCTGAGTTTGAGAGACTGGAATGAATAGAGGCCTAGTTGACTGGTGTTCACCCGGTTAGAGACAGATATATTTGACTCTGAAACGTCAATACAACGCAGTCACAACGTGTTTTCAGCATCGTCTAGTTGGCTCATCTTTCCTCGCCCTTGAACTTCAAATTTCTTGATCCTGATATTCTACAGAGTTTGGGTTCAGCTCAAGAGCTCAAGGATTCCCCACAAAGTGAACAACATACAGTTTGTAAACTGTAAAAACAGGTTCAGCCTTTCTCTTCATGATTTTATTACAGTCTGAAGAAGGTTTTGTCGTTGTCAATAGTGTTTTGATTGGACTGTTTGTCCTCCGTTGAACAGAGTAATTGTCACAAGTGTTCCTCATCAACAGTCGAGCTGGAACGCTCTAGAAATTTGACAATAATATTGTCAGATACAATATGTGTATAAAATGGAGCTGGATAATGAACGATTGTTTAATTTAATAACATAATATTTTTTTGGGCTAAATGTTAACTTTTCTGAGCATTCATTTAATTACGCCGGAGATCCTGAAATAGTGTATCAGATAACGGACTTCTTAACCCATGGGTATTTCCGTCCCATTGGGTGACAGAGCCAGGTTAAAAATTATGTCTTTGAGCCGTTGCGGTTTGATAGCGACGTTAAACATCTCTTGTGGATATGTTCCTCTCTCAACGTGAAGAAAGTCCAAAATCTCCACGACAAAAACGTCGGACCAATGAAACAAAAAAACACAAAAACTCTAATTATTTACAGATTATTTATTATTATTTATTCGTATTATTTATTATTATTATTATTATTGTTATTATTTATTATTATTATTATTATTATTGTTATTATTTATTATTATTACTATTATTGTTATTATTTATTATTATTACTATTATTATTATTATTATTATTGTTATTATTTATTATTATTACTATTATTATTATTATTATTATTATTTATTATTATTATTTATTATTATTATTATTATTTATTATTATTATTATTATTTATTATTTACTGTTTTTACATGAAACTTACCACTTGTTTTTAATTCACCAAATCCAAGTTGTATTAGAATTGTTCCCCCAACGTTCCCTTAGGTTTTCTATTCCTCCTTCCTAGTTTTGTCCTGACTGAATGTCACTTACGCTGTGGAATATTCCAGAATATCGAACAAAGGGGACATTTGCATTAGGCAGAGATTGTCCAACCTTTGGATTCTCTAATGATTCCTGTAGAGATTTACAGCAGCCAATGTCGGTGTGTTGCTGAAGTGAATGGCAGGGACTTCTCTGTGTTACGGAGGGAAAGGTTGTGTGTGTGTGTGTGTGTGTGTGTGTGTGTGTGTGTGTGTGTGTGTGTGTGTAGCAGGGACCTCTCTGTGCAGAGAGAAAGGTTGGCTGGAGGAAAAGAAAAGGCTGGAGGCTTGTTTCTGGGCTGAAAATACAAAGCCCAACAGAAAGGCCTGAGGAAATGTCATTATAATGAAATGGAAATATGGTCTCAATTAAAACTGGTAACATTCAATATGGAATTTGAATGTGCTGATTTGAGTGTGTAGCTTTGTGTGTGGTGTGAGTGTGTGCTTGTGCCTGCCTGGCTGTTTGCCTGCCTGTTTATATGACTGCCTGTCTGTCTGTCTGTCTGTCTGTCTGTCTGTCTGTCTGTCTGTCTGTCTGTCTGTCTGTCTGTCTGTCTGTCTGTCTGTCTGTCTGTCTGTCTGTCTGTCTGTCTGTCTGTCTGTCTGTCTGTCTGTCTGCCTGTCTGCCTGTCTGTCTGTCTGTCTGTCTGTCTGTCTGTCTGTCTGTCTGTCTGTCTGTCTACGAGTCTGCCAGTCTGTGTTTCAGAGATGTGCAGACAGAGCAGGGTGTTAAGAGAGTATGGTAGTAGTAGGCATAAAACATCTTCTCTTTGCCTCCCGTGTGGCGCAGTGGTTAAGGGCGCTGTACTGCAGCGCCAGCTGCAGAGTCCCTGGGTTCGCGCCCAGGCTCTGTCGTAACCGGCCGCGACCGGGAGGTCCGTGGGGCGACGCACAATTGGCATGACATTCAGCCTTCGTCTCTCCCGAGCCCATACGGGAGTTGTAGCGATGAGACAAGATAGTAGCTACTACAACAATTGGATACCAAGGAATTGGGGAGAAAAAGGGGTAAAAAAATAATAAAAAATTAAAAAAACATCTTCACTTTAAGTCTAAAAAGAAATTGTAGTGAATTTCCTCCTCAAATGTAGTGAAAACATGAAGTCCCTGCTTCATTCAGCATGGAGACCCATTTATGTGGGTTAATATTGCTTTAATCTGGTTACAAAAGGAAAGCATCAACTAGCTACTTAGCTAAACAATGGAAGGAGCACAATCCATGGCTACAAAGCTAGCTGGCTAGTTAGCTATAGCGTCTGTAAGCTAGCTGGCTAGTTAGCTGTAGCTACTCTGTAAGCTAGCAGGCTAGTTAGCTATAGCTACTCTGTAAGCTAGCAGGCTAGTTAGATATAGCTACTCTAAGTTGTGCAGTGAAACTAGGCTGTAGTGTTCCTTACTAAATCATCTCACACCGTCTGTCTCCCCCCCTCCCCCCCAAAAAACGATCAACCAATCGGTTTTAATGAAGCTCCAAAATTAAGACCACGAATGAAGACGATCATTCCTCCAACTCACGTTTGTGGTTTAGCCTCTCTCTCTCTCTCTCTCTCTCTCTCTCTCTCTCTCTCTCTCTCTCTGTCTCTGTCCAACTCTCACACCTCCTCTTCAAATATGTTGGCGTCTGTGAATTTGGATCAGTGTCTGTATCAATGTGATGGATCGCTCCTTCAACCGTTTACTTTACTCCTCTCTGTCCGTATGGTCCTTTGTTATGTCAGACCCTCATGTTATCAGAGGACATCAGATGTATGATCGCTTACAACACAACATCAGACTGAAAACATCAGGCTGAAACAGGTGTCCCCTTTTTAATCACCAAGAGGATTGTAGTAACGCGTTAACCGAGCGATCCCCCCCCCCCCTTATTAAATCCCTGAGCCCTAGCTAACGTCGCGGCCCTGCTTTGTCTCTTGGTTCTAGTCGCAGCGCCGCGTCACCTTTCACCTACCAGACGGTTCTCAGGAGAGCTGCAGTGACAGTGGGCTGGGGGACCACGAGCCCACGCTCCTCTCATGCCCTCTCCCTCTGGTGCAGGGCCAGGCGCAGGAAGACTTCTACCAACAGGCCTCTTCGGACAAGAGGACCGAAGCCGACGGAAACTCTGACCCCAACTCTGGTGAGTGAGTCGCCTGGTTTCCTGGTCTGCTGGTTTGCTCCCATCCTCTTCTTCCCCTCTTCTGTTCACCTCTGACCCCAACTGTCTGTTGGTATACTCTACTCTCCTTCTGTTCACCTCTGACCCCAACTGTCTGTTGGTCTACTCTCCTTCTCTCCTTCTGTTCACCTCTGACCCCAACTGTCTGTTGGTATACTCTACTCTCCTTCTGTTCACCTCTGACCCCAACTGTCTGTTGGTCTGGTCTACTCTCCTTCTTCTTTCTCCTCTTCATCTTCTTCTTCATCTTCTTATCTCTCCTCTTCCTCTCTGACAGGAAGGGAAACATCTGTGCAAAGAGTCATTTTACAATTATATATATTTCATAATTATTATTTTTGTATTAAAACTTTAGCACCTTCTAACCAGAAGATATAGGACTACATCAATCCCAGAAACCAGTGAAATTAAATCCTAATGGAGCGAATAGAGGATGTTTAGAGTGTCCCAGTTTTTTTGGGGGGGGAGGGGAGGTGTGAAAATAACCTTCTTAATGAAATGTAAATTAACGTAGTGTCATTTGATCTCTTTATTTTTTTTATCTTTTATTTTGCACTAATTTATTGCTCGGTGTTAATGTCCTCCAGCCTGCTTCCTGTTAGATTCTCCCGGGGGTGTACAGAGGAGATCCCCGTAGTCGACTCACCTATTTGTGAAGCTCATTGGATTTATTTAGAGATGATTTCCCAGTTGGAGACCCGGTAACACGGAGCCGACCTGAAATGTTTAACTTTTCAACTAGAAGGATTTCTAGAGGGAATGTTCCCCGACCCACTTTTCCCCTTTTATCATTAAGAGGTGAGGAGAGAGGAAGATATAGGCCTGAGGTCGGTACTGAACTGACTGTTAGAGGTGAGGAGAGAGGAAGATATAGCCCTGAGGTCGGTACTAAACTGACTGTTAGAGGTGAGGAGAGAGGAAGATATAGCCCTGAGGTCGGTACTGAACTGACTGTTAGAGGTGAGGAGAGAGGAAGATATAGGCCTGAGGTCGGTACTGAACTGACTGTTAGAGGTGAGGAGAGAGGAAGATATAGCCCTGAGGTCGGTACTAAACTGACTGTTAGAGGTGAGGAGAGAGGAAGATATAGCCCTGAGGTCGGTACTAAACTGACTGTTAGAGGTGGAGTAGTACTGTAGTACATCACCCAGAGGTCGGTACTAAACTGACTGTTAGAGGTGGAGTAGTACATCACCCAGAGGTCGGTACTAAACTGACTGTTAGAGGTGAGGAGAGAGGAAGATATAGCCCTGAGGTCGGTAATAAACTGACTGTTAGGGGTGGCGTAGTACATCACCCAGAGGTCAGTACTAAACTGACTGTTAGAGGTGGAGTAGTACATCACCCAGAGGTCGGTACTAAACTGACTGTTAGAGGTGGAGTAGTACTGTAGTACATCACCCAGAGGTCGGTACTAAACTGACTGTTAGGGAGGTCGGTACTGCATAACATCATGCATAACTCAGGCACATTCAGTAAACAGCAGTAAACAGCAGTAAACAGCAGTAAACAGCAGTGAACAGCACGGCTGTGATAGATATGGCTTTTCACAACAACAACAACAACAACAACAACAACAACAACAACAACAACAACAACAATAACAACAAAAAGCTGGTTGAGAAATTGAAGACCAAAGTACACAGTGTTTTTTTTCTGTAGTTTTTGTTTGGTGGAGTGTCTGTAACCTGGTCGACAGGTCAAATATGACACCTACATTCTGTCAATATGATGCTTGACTCAACTGATTGTTTTATTTTGCTGGTTCGTTGGTTGTCGGTACTTTAGACCTGTAATCAACAACACTTTAATTGGAACGTTTTTTTTTGCTTTTTTTGTGTCGACTCTGTGCTAATCGTTCGTCACGATAGAGCTAACATTGTTGCTGCACACTCCAATTAACTACAAAACCAATTAAGTTAAGACGTGTAATTAATTAGAGAACATGGCCAGAGTGCCATATATCCTGTTTAAAAAACAAAAAATGAAATATTGGACAACGGCGCTCCAAATCCGGGTCACAAACGGTACCCTATCTCCTGTATAGTGTACTACATCTGATCAGAGCCCTATGGGGGAATAGTAGTGCCCTACGTAGGGAAGCAGGGTTTCATTTAGGACGGAGCCAACGACTTGCAACATCTATCACGGGGGTCAGCAGCAAAACTTACATGCCTTTCACGCAGTTGACAAAGTCCTTTTGTTTATCATTAAGTCCCCCGACGTTCCAGGTAATCACCTTGGAATATATTTACATAAATTAAGGCTATTGATTTCATCCACTCTCCTCGCTTTCCAATGGAAACATTAGGTAAACCTGTTACACTTATCAACAAATCCACTTCCTGGTGTGTGTTTATAATAAGGAATATCAAAAAAACGTTAACTGTTGATTTAATTGTCTCACCGTTGTTGCAATGAAAGCGTATTGAGACAGTCGATGTGAAATTATTTGTGTTTCAAATTCCTTTTTCGTGTTTCTTCAGAATGACGGCTAAAGTTATCATTAAGAGGTGAGGAGAGAGCAGCCTATCTATAGTGTTGACCGTTTTCTGAGATATCTAAGATATCAACAGGCTGATCAATAATGTTGACCGTTTTCTGAGATATCTAAGATATCAACAGGCTGATCAATAGTGTTGACCGTTTTCTGAGATATCGAAGATATCAACAGGCTGATCTATAACACTGACTGTTTTCTGAGATATCAAAGATATAAACAGGCTGATCTGTAGTGTTGACCGTTTTCTGAGATATCAAAGATATCAACAGACTGATCTATAACACTGACTGTTTTCTGAGATATCTAAGATATAAACAGGCTGATCTGTAGTGTTGACCTCTTTTCTGAGATATCTAAGATATAAACAGGCTGATCAATAGTGTTGACCATTTTCTGAGATATCTAAGATATCAACAGGCTGATCTATAACACTGACTGTTTTCTGTTATAGAAATAAGATATCAACAGGCTGATCTATAGCACTGACCGTTTTCTGAGATATCTAAGATATAAATAGGCTGATCTGTAGTGTTGACCGTTTTCTGAGATATCTAAGATATAAACAGGCTGATCAATAGTGTTGACCATTTTCTGAGATATCTAAGATATCAACAGGCTGATCTATAACACTGACTGTTTTCTGTTATAGAAATAAGATATCAACAGGCTGATCTATAGCACTGACCGTTTTCTGAGATATCAAAGATATCAACAGACTGATCTATAGTGTTGACCGTTTTCTGAGATATCTAAGATATAAACAGGCTGATCTATAGTGTTGACCGTTTTCTGAGATATCTAAGATATAAACAGGTTGATCTATAGTGTTGACCGTTTTCTGAGATATCTAAGATATCAACAGGCTGATCTGTAGTGTTGACCGTTTTCTGTTATAGAGATAATACGTCATCTATAGCACTGACTGTTTTCTGAGATATCTAAGATATAAACAGACTGATCTATAACACTGACTGTTTTCTGAGATATCTAAGATATAAACAGACTGATCTATAACACTGACTGTTTTCTGAGATATCTAAGATATAAACAGACTGATCTATAACACTGACTGTTTTCTGAGATATCTAAGATATAAACAGACTGATCTATAACACTGACTGTTTTCTGAGATATCTAAGATATAAACAGACTGATCTATAGTGTTGACTGTTTACTGGAACCTAAAAGAGTTCTGACGTATCTCTATAACAGAAAACGGTCAACACTACAGATCAGCCTGTTTATATCTTAGATATCTCAGAAAACAGTCAGTGTTATAGATCAGTCTGTTTATATCTTAGATATCTCAGAAAACAGTCAGTGTTATAGATCAGTCTGTTTATATCTTAGATATCTCAGAAAACGGTCAACACTACAGATCAGCCTGTTTATATCTTAGATATCTCAGAAAACAGTCAGTCTATACACAGTATACATATTCTCATGAGATATATGTTTCATGTCAATATAAAACACACCACACACACACAAGCACGTGCATACACACACCAGTACACACACACACACACACACACACACAAGCACGTGCACACACACACACACACACACACACACACACACACACACACACACACACACACACACACACACACACACACACACACACACCAGTACACTCACACCTCAATTGTTGTATTCTTTCCTTTCAGTGCACCTCTTCTATTCAGGATACAGACTGATGAAAGGGAGTGGTGGGATTAATTAGTCAACCACTTCAACGTTAATTAGTCAACCACTTGAACGACTGAGTCACATGACAGAGGTCTCTCACCTCTCTGTCACATGCATTTAGTCCAGTCAATTCACCTTTGAAGTTTTAAGAATTTGTGATTTCCTACATATTGTTCTTCCTTTATTTCCAACTGCTGTGGTTTTACAGATGTTTGGTCCCTCTTAGGGACCTGGTTATGAAAAATAAATAAATACTGTATAGCTGAGAGAGAGGGAGAGGGAGAGGGAGAGGGAGAGAGAGAGAGAGAGGCGAGAGAGAGAGAGAGATGGAGAGATGGAGAGAGATGTGAGAGAGAGATGGAGAGATAGAGAGAGAGAGGCAAGGTGTTTGAAGGCACTGCATTCAGCTTCAAGAGGTGATAACTCCATGTCCTACATATTGTTCTTCCTTTATTTCCAACTGCTGTGGATTTACAGATGTTTGGTCCCTCTTAGGGACCTGGTGATGAAAAATAAATAAATACTGTATAGCTGAGAGAGAGGGAGAGGGAGAGGGAGAGGGAGAGGGAGAGGGAGAGGGAGAGGGAGAGAGAGAGAGAGAGAGAGAGAGAGAGGGAGAGAGAGACAGAGAGACAGAGGGAGAGAGAGACAGAGGGAGAGAGACAAAGACAGACAGAGACAGAGACAGAGAGAGAGACAGAGAGAGAGAGACAGAGACACACAGAGAGAGAGAGAGAGAGAGGTCTTAAAATCTTAATGAACTTTTATAAGTGTAATGTTACTGTTAATTTTTTATTGGTTATTTCATTTTTGTTTATTATCTATTTCACTCGCTTTGGCAATTTAAACGTGTTTCCCATGCCAATTTAGCCATTAAAATGAATTGAGAGAGAGAGAGACGAGAGAGGCGAGAGAGAGATACGAGAGAGAGAGAGAGAGACGAGAGAGAGAGAGAGGCGAGAGAGAGATACGAGAGAGAGAGAGAGAGAGAGGCGAGAGAGAGAGATGGAGAGATAGAGAGAGATGTTAGAGAGAGATGGAGAGATAGAGAGAGAGAGGCAAGGTGTTTGAAGGCACTGCATTCAGCTTCAAGAGGTGATAACTCCATGTCCTACATATTGTTCTTCCTTTATTTCCAACTGCTGTGGATTTACAGATGTTTGGTCCCTCTTAGGGACCTGGTAATGAAAAATAAATAGTGTATAGCTGAGAGAGAGGGAGAGGGAGCGAGAGAGGGAGGGAGAGGGAGAGAGAGAGAGAGAGAGAGAGAGACAGAGAGACAGAGACAGAGAGACAGAGAGACAGAGAGAAAGAGAGACAGAGAGACAGAGACAGAGAGAGAGAGAGAGAGAGAGAGAGAGAGACACACACACAGAGAGAGAGAGAGAGACAGAGAGGGAGTTTGTCACTTTTGTAAATTATCCATTTATTTATTTATTTATTTGCTTTGGCAATTTAAACATATGTTTACAAATAAAGCCCTTAAATTGAATTGAGAGGATTGAGAGAGAAGGGAGAGAGAGAGAGAAAGAGAGGTGAGAGAGAGAGGGAGAGAGAGAGACGTGTGAGAGAAATGGAGAGAGAGAGAGAGAAAGAGAGAGAGATATGCGAGAGAGAAAGAGAGAGGCGACAGGGAGTTAGAGGGGGGAGAGAGAGACATTTGACATTTAATATGACATTTGTAATGTCTTTATTGTTTTGAAACTTCTGTATGTGTAATGTTTACTGTTAATTTTTATTGTTTTTCACTTTATATATTCATTTTATATATTATCTACCTCACTTGCTTTGGCAATGTTAACACATGTTTCCCATGCCAATAAAGCCCTTGAATTGAATTGAATTGAATTGAGAGAGAGAGGCGACAGAGAGTTAGAGGGGAGAGAGAGACTAACTGCCTAACCTCAGTTGGCAGCTTGGCACCTGAAAGACTCTGAGAAAACCACATTGGGGCCCAAGTGTAGTTTGCAGAACACAGAGAAACCAGCAGAAGAGGTCCATTTGAAAGCATCCAATCCAATAAGCTGTTTTCATGACTGCATTAACACTAAGTGCTTGGCTTTTTTCTTGTGTTGTCGTCTGTTCGATCCGAGACATTGACAAGACATCGTATCAAACCATGTTGTTAACGGATCACCATATTACATAGGACCATCTAATAACATTCAACATGCTATGCCCACAGAGTATTTCTGTCAGCTGGTGATTGGTTAATTGTAATGTTATGTAATATATTGAACCCGGAGAGGGGTCGTTGGGGTAAATGATGGTTTGGGTGTATTATATACAACCCAGAGAGGGGTTGTTGAGATAAATTAGGGTTTGGGTGTATTATATAGAACCCAGAGAGGGATCGTTGGGGTAAATGATGGTTTGGGTGTATTATATAGAACCCAGAGAGGGGTCGTTGGGGTAAATGATGGTTTGGGTGTATTATATAGAACCCAGAGAGGGGTCGTTGAGGTAAATGATGGTTTGGGTGTATTATATAGAACCCAGAGAGGGGTCGTTGAGGTAAATGATGGTTTGGGTGTATTATATAGAACCCAGAGAGGGGTCGTTGAGGTAAATGATGGTTTGGGTGTATTATATAGAACCCAGAGAGGGGTTGTTGGGGTAAATGATGGTTTGGGTGTATTATATAGAACCCAGAGAGGGGTCGTTGAGGTAAATGATGGTTTGGGTGTATTATATAGAACCCAGAGAGGGGTAAATGATGGTTTGGGTGTATTATATAGAACCCAGAGAGGGATCGTTGGGGTAAATGATGGTTTGGGTGTATTATATAGAACCCAGAGAGGGGTCGTTGAGGTAAATGATGGTTTGGGTGTATTATATAGAACCCAGAGAGGGGTAAATGATGGTTTGGGTGTATTATATAGAACCCAGAGAGGGGTCGTTGGGGTAAATGATGGTTTGGGTGTATTATTTAGAACCCAGAGAGGGATCGTTGGGGTAAATGATGGTTTGGGTGTATTATATAGAACCCAGAGAGGGGTTGTTGAGGTAAATGATGGTTTGGGTGTATTATATAGAACCCAGAGAGGGGTCGTTGGGGTAAATGATGGTTTGGGTGTATTATATAGAACCCAGAGAGGGGTCGTTGAGGTAAATGATGGTTTGGGTGTATTATATAGAACCCAGAGAGGGGTCGTTGAGGTAAATGATGGTTTGGGTGTATTATATAGAACCCAGAGAGGGGTAAATGATGGTTTGGGTGTATTATATAGAACCCAGAGAGGGGTCGTTGGGGTAAATGATGGTTTGGGTGTATTATATAGAACCCAGAGAGGGATCGTTGGGGTAAATGATGGTTTGGGTGTATTATATAGAACCCAGAGAGGGGTCGTTGGGGTAAATGATGGTTTGGGTGTATTACATAGAACCCAGAGAGGGGTCGTTGAGGTAAATGATGGTTTGGGTGTATTATATAGAACCCAGAGAGGGGTCGTTGAGGTAAATGATGGTTTGGGTGTATTATATAGAACCCAGAGAGGGGTCGTTGGGGTAAATGATGGTTTGGGTGTATTATATAGAACCCAGAGAGGGGTCGTTGAGGTAAATGATGGTTTGGGTGTATTATATAGAACCCAGAGAGGGGTCGTTGGGGTAAATGATGGTTTGGGTGTATTATATAGAACCCAGAGAGGGGTCGTTGGGGTAAATGATGGTTTGGGTGTATTATATAGAACCCAGAGAGGGGTAAATGATGGTTTGGGTGTATTATATAGAACCCAGAGAGGGGTCGTTGAGGTAAATGATGGTTTGGGTGTATTATATAGAACCCAGAGAGGGGTCGTTGAGGTAAATGATGGTTTGGGTGTATTATATAGAACCCAGAGAGGGGTCGTTGAGGTAAATGATGGTTTGGGTGTATTATATAGAACCCAGAGAGGGGTCGTTGGGTTAAATGATGGTTTGGGTGTATTATATAGAACCCAGAGAGGGGTCGTTGGGGTAAATGATGGTTTGGGTGTATTATATAGAACCCAGAGAGGGGTCGTTGGGGTAAATGATGGTTTGGGTGTATTATATAGAACCCAGAGAGGGGTCGTTGGGGTAAATGATGGTTTGGGTGTATTATATAGAACCCAGAGAGGGATCGTTGGGGTAAATGATGGTTTGGGTGTATTATATAGAACCCAGAGAGGGGTCGTTGGGGTAAATGATGGTTTGGGTGTATTATATAGAACCCAGAGAGGGGTTGTTGAGGTAAATGATGGTTTGGGTGTATTATATAGAACCCAGAGAGGGGTCGTTGGGGTAAATGATGGTTTGGGTGTATTATATAGAACCCAGAGAGGGGTCGTTGAGGTAAATGATGGTTTGGGTGTATTATATAGAACCCAGAGAGGGGTCGTTGAGGTAAATGATGGTTTGGGTGTATTATATAGAACCCAGAGAGGGGTCGTTGGGGTAAATGATGGTTTGGGTGTATTATATAGAACCCAGAGAGGGGTCGTTGGGGTAAATGATGGTTTGGGTGTATTATATAGAACCCAGAGAGAGGTCGTTGAGGTAAATGATGGTTTGGGTGTATTATATAGAACCCAGAGAGGGGTCGTTGAGGTAAATGATGGTTTGGGTGTATTATATAGAACCCAGAGAGGGGTCGTTGAGGTAAATGATGGTTTGGGTGTATTATATAGAACCCAGAGAGGGGTTGTTGAGGTAAATGATGGTTTGGGTGTATTATATAGAACCCAGAGAGGGGTCGTTGAGGTAAATGATGGTTTGGGTGTATTATATAGAACCCAGAGAGGGGTAAATGATGGTTTGGGTGTATTATATAGAACCCAGAGAGGGATCGTTGAGGTAAATGATGGTTTGGGTGTATTATATAGAACCCAGAGAGGGGTCGTTGAGGTAAATGATGGTTTGGGTGTATTATATAGAACCCAGAGAGGGGTCGTTGAGGTAAATGATGGTTTGGGTGTATTATATAGAACCCAGAGAGGGGTCGTTGGGGTAAATGATGGTTTGGGTGTATTATATAGAACCCAGAGAGGGATCGTTGGGGTAAATGATGGTTTGGGTGTATTATATAGAACCCAGAGAGGGGTCGTTGAGGTAAATGATGGTTTGGGTGTATTATATAGAACCCAGAGAGGGGTCGTTGAGGTAAATGATGGTTTGGGTCTATTATATAGAACCCAGAGAGGGGTAAATGATGGTTTGGGTGTATTATATAGAACCCAGAGAGGGGTCGTTGAGGTAAATGATGGTTTGGGTGTATTATATAGAACCCAGAGAGGGGTCGTTGAGGTAAATGATGGTTTGGGTGTATTATATAGAACCCAGAGAGGGGTAAATGATGGTTTGGGTGTATTATATAGAACCCAGAGAGGGGTCGTTGGGGTAAATGATGGTTTGGGTGTATTATATAGAACCCAGAGAGGGGTAAATGATGGTTTGGGTGTATTATATAGAACCCAGAGAGGGGTCGTTGAGGTAAATGATGGTTTGGGTGTATTATATAGAACCCAGAGAGGGGTCGTTGGGGTAAATGATGGTTTGGGTGTATTATATAGAACCCAGAGAGGGGTCGTTGAGGTAAATGATGGTTTGGGTGTATTATATAGAACCCAGAGAGGGGTCGTTGAGGTAAATGATGGTTTGGGTGTATTATATAGAACCCAGAGAGGGGTAAATGATGGTTTGGGTGTATTATATAGAACCCAGAGAGGGGTCGTTGAGGTAAATGATGGTTTGGGTGTATTATATAGAACCCAGAGAGGGGTAAATGATGGTTTGGGTGTATTATATAGAACCCAGAGAGGGGTCGTTGGGGTA
>NW_028322097.1:457500-465000 GCF_057628025.1 Oncorhynchus mykiss
AGAGAAGGAGAGAGGAGATGAGCGGAGAGAGAAGGAGAGATGAGCGTGAAGAGAAGGAGATAGGAGAGACGAGTGGAGAGGAGAGACGAGTGGAGAGGAGAGACGAGTGGAGAGAGAAGGAGAGAGGAGATAAGGAGATGAGCGGAGAGAGAAGGAGAGAGGAAATAAGGAGATGAGTGGAGAGAGAAGGAGAGAGGAGATAAGGAGATGAGTGGAGAGAGAAGGAGAGAGGAGATGAGGAGATGAGCAGAGAGAGAAGGAGAGAGGAGATAAGGAGATGAGTGGAGAGAGAAGGAGAGAGGAGAAAAGGAGAGAAGGACATGAGTGGAGAGAGAAAATGTGACCAAAGTGACAGACTTGGCTGAAGAGAACAGAGAGAATGAAAAGAGGAGGAGGAGTGTGGGATGAAGAGGACAGAGAGAATGAAAAGAGGAGGAGGAGTGTGGGATGAAGAGGAAGGGAGCGGTTTATACAGTAAACCCTCTTGTTGCTCTCCTGAAACGGCTTTAGAGGCATCGATTGACTTATTGATTGATTGAATTGGTGACATAATCAACAGTAAGAGGCTGTTCCAGACAATGTAAAATACACCACAAAAAATGAGTTGTGTTTATCAGGATAACACAGAATTTCTCCCTCCTTGTTTAAGTTGTAGTTGTGTTCTCTCCCTGCAGCCATCATCTTACCTGGTGGTTCAGAATTACCCAGAGTGCACTCTGACCGTGTGAGAAATTACCTACAGCCTGCGTTCAGGGAGGCGGATAGACAGACGATTAAAATTCATGTGCTTTCGATCTTGATTAAAAGACGATGCAAGCGACCAGGAAAATCAAACAAGATGACGACAGGGGAAGTGACAGGAAGTCTCTCCAGATGACAGGAAGTCCTTCTGAATTCCTGAGTCTAGTGAAGTCTCTCCAGAAGAAATGATTCATGCCTGTACAGCTGCCAGTTAGTTCAGGCGTTTGAAAAATAGAACCAGATAAAGAGTTAAATAAATAACTAATATTGTCACGTCTCTCTCCAGATGAATGAATCAGTTACATTTATGTCAAACATTATCATTAATCACTGCTTTCCTGTGTCTGTGTGTGTGTGTGTGTGTGTGTGTGTGTGTGTGTGTGTGTGTGTGTGTGTGTGTGTGTGTGTGTGTGTATGTGTGTGTGTGTGTGTGTGTGTGTGTGTGTGTGTGTGTGTGTATGTGTGTATGTGTGTGTGTGTGTGTGTGTGTGTGTGTGTGTGTGTGTGTGTGTGTGTGTGAGAGAGAGAGATCTGTCTTTTTGGTTGTGTGTGGGGCTGCAAGCCAACAATATATAGATAGAGGCAGGAAGAGAGGGTGAACAACTAATGAGAAGGAACACACCTCCATTCAAGAGACAATACAACCACAATGACCTGAACACAGGAAGGTGTTACCTGTCTGGTTCTGTCTTTACAGTAACAGAACAAACAGGCACGTTGCCCATCGTTTGGTCCCGTCTGGTTCTGTCTGGTTCTGTCCGGTCCCGTCTGGTTCTGTCTCTACAGTGACAGAACAAACAGTCACGTTGCCCATTAGACAGCTTTGTAACGTACGTCTCAATATAGGCTGGAACCACTAGCTAGCTTAACACCTGTTTAACCTCATTGTACATAGCCCATCTGTAAACAGCCCATCCAACTACCTCATCCCCATACTGTATTTATTTATTTATCTTGCTCCTTTGCACCCCAGTATCTCTACTTACACATTCATCTTCTGCACATCCTACCATTCCAGTGTTTAATTGCTATATTGTAATTACTTCGCCACCATGGCCTTTTTATTGCCTTAACTCCCTTATCTCTCCTCATTTACACTCACTGTTGTTTTCTTTAGTTCTACTGTATTATTGACTGTATGTTTGTTTTACTCCATGTGTAACTCTGTGTTGTTGTTTGTGTCGAATTGCTTTGCTTTATCTTGGCCAGGTCGCAGTTGCAAATGAGAACTTGTTCTCAACTAAATAAAGGTGACATAATAAAAGTAAATAAAAAATAAATTGTTCCAACAATTAGATAGCTTTGTAACGTATGTCTCAATGTAGGCTGAGATGGTACCACTAGCTAGCTAACACCTGTTAGCCTCATTGTTTTAAACATTAGATAGCGTTGTAACGTATGTCTCAATGTAGGCTGAGATGGTACCACTAGCTAGCTAACACCTGTTAGCCTCATTGTTTTAAACATTAGATAGCTTTGTAACGTATGTCTCAATGTAGGCTGAGATGGTACCACTAGCTAGCTAACACCTGTTAGCCTCATTGTTTTAACCATTAGATAGCTTTGTAACGTATGTCTCAATGTAGGCTGAGATGGTACCACTAGCTAGCTAACACCTGTTAGCCTCATTGTTTTAACCATTAGATAGCTTTGTAACGTATGTCTCAATGTAGGCTGAGATGGTACCACTAGCTAGCTAACACCTGTTAGCCTCATTGTTTTAAACATTAGATAGCGTTGTAACGTATGTCTCAATGTAGGCTGAGATGGTACCACTAGCTAGCTAACACCTGTTAGCCTCATTGTTTTAAACATTAGATAGCTTTGTAACGTATGTCTCAATGTAGGCTGAGATGGTACCACTAGCTAGCTAACACCTGTTAGCCTCATTGTTTTAACCATTAGATAGCTTTGTAACGTATGTCTCAATGTAGGCTGAGATGGTACCACTAGCTAGCTTACACCTGTTAGCCTCATTGCTCCAACCATTAGATAGCTTTGTACCGTATGTCTCAATGCAGACTAGGCTGGTATCACCTATCATTAGCACCTCACAGACTTCAGGTTAAACTTTGACTTCAACTAGGCATAGAATACTGCTGCAGACATAACAATCATTAATCTTATAAACTCTACCGTAGGCATCTTCGTATATCAACGCATGTCTCGATATAACACCTGCTAGGTAGCACCTGTCCTCATTACTAGTAATGCAAAAAAACTGTTAAATGACAACATCTAGACTTTATCCACACATACCATGCTGCTGTAGTTTCAGTAGACACACACTAGTGCAAACTAACTAAATAAACGTTTAGGTTTAGGGATGGGGTTAGAATTAGGGTTGGGGTTAGGATTAGAGTTAGAATTAGGGTTAGGTTTAAGATTAGGGTTAGAAAAATGGTTAGGGTTAGGATTAGGGTTAGAATTAGGGTTAGGTTTAAGATTAGGGTTAGAATTAGGAGTTTTGGGTTAAGGTTAGTGTTTAGGGTTAGGGTTACGGTTTAGAATTAGGGTTAGAATTAGGAGTTTTGGGTTAAGGTTAGTGTTTAGGGTTAGGGTTACGGTTTAGAATTAGGGTTAGAATTAGGAGTTTTGGGTTAAGGTTAGTGTTTAGGGTTAGGGTTACGGTTTAGAATTAGGGTTAGAATTAGGAGTTTTGGGTTAAGGTTAGTGTTTAGGGTTAGGGTTACGGTTTAGAATTAGGGTTAGAATTAGATTCAGGTTTAGGGTTAGGAGTTTTGGGTTAAGGTTAGTGTTTAAGGTTAGGGTTAGGGTTAGGAGTTTTGGGTTAAGGTTAGTGTTTAAGGTTAGGGTTAGGAGTTTTGGGTTAAGGTTAGAGTTTAAGGTTAGGGTTAGGGTTAGGAGTTTTGGGTTAAGGTTAAAGTTTAAGGTTAGGGTTAGGGTTAGGAGTTTTGGGTTAAGGTTAGTGTTTAAGGTTAGGGTTAGGGTTAGGAGTTTTGGGTTAAGGTTAAAGTTTAAGGTTAGGGTTAGGGTTAGGAGTTTGGGGTTAAGGTTTAGGGAAAATAGGATGTTGAATGGAATCAATTCTTGTTCCCCAAAAAGTCTTCTTAGGCAGTGTTGTGTTACAGAGCATTATGAACGGGGGGGGCCAAGGTGTGGGCACAGATCCAGTTTAGGGGCTCTTAGATTGTTTTACCTTACTAATCGATGCAAAGTAGTTTTTTTTGGGGGGGGGACATAATTATGAAATGCTTCAGCTTAGGTTTGGTACATTTCCCTGTTCAATTAATAAATCATAAATCAATTTCAAAAGTCTTGTTACAGTGTTTGCATTCGGATTTTATAAATTGGGTTTTTAGCACACTAGCAGTAAATTAAACTTGACAGTGCCACCACTGAATTGTACTGTACCCTACCAACCAGTTTTAGGGAAGGAACGAGGCCTTCAGTTATTTAAGCAGGTCTATTCCCAATGTTGGCCGGAGGTTTGACCATTTCCCTATAGGTGAGTATACAGGTGTCTCAGCTTAAATGTCATCCTTACAAATATTGACAATAGCAAAGTAATGATTGGTTAAAATGAGTTTAGTCTCAAGGATCCGCCCCTTTCTTTTTCTTTCAAATGTTTACCTAAAATGACATCCCCAAATCTAACTGCCTGTAGCTCAGGACCTAAAATGACATCCCCAAATCTAACTGCCTTTAGCTCAGGACCTAAAATGACATCCCCAAATCTAACTGCCTGTAGCTCAGGACCTAAAATGACATCCCCAAATCTAACTGCCTGTAGCTCAGGACCTAAAATGACATCCCCAAATCTAACTGCCTGTAGCTCAGGCCCTAAAATGACATTCCCAAATCTAACTACCTGCAGCTCAGGCCCTGAAGCAAGGATATGCATATTCCTGGTACCATTTGACAGTAAACACTTTGAAGTTTGTGGAAATGTGAAATGAATGTAGGATAATTTAACACATTAGATCTGGTAAAAGATAATACGAAGAAGAAAAAAAACATTTTTTTTTGTACCAGTGTCTTTGAAATGCAAGACGAAGGCCATATTGTAATATTCCAGCCCAGGCGCAATTTAGGTTTTGGCCACTAGATGACAGCAGTGTATGTGCAATGTTTTAGACTGATCAAATGAACCATTGCATATCTGTTAAAAATGTTGTATCAAGACTGCCCAAAGACACCGATCCTGTAGAGATCCTTAAATTAAACATATTATACATTTTAAATAACATATAAAATGACATTTACAAAACTAACTGCTTTGTTTAACTCATTACACTGGTGGGAATAGGTCTACAGTATCTGAATAGGCCGACAGTATAAGAATAGGCTACAGTATATGAATACTGAACACATCTCTCCAAACTGTGTGTTTCAGTGAGAGGACTAACTGGTGTCTTTAAGTGGCCACAACTCTCCAAAGTGTGCACAGTTCCTAAGCAATTTCAATTCACTTTTATGACTCAAACAAGAGTCTTCAACTATGAGTTTTTTTTCCCAAGCTCTCCTAGCTGTTCCGTCGAGGAACTAGTTGTTTTGTTTGGAACACAGCCATGCATCCGTCGAGGAACTAGTTGTTTAGTTTGGAACACAGCCATTCATCCGTCGAGGAACTAGTTGTTTCGTTTGGAACACAGCCATTCATCCATTGAGGAACTAGTTGTTTCGTTTGGAACACAGCCATTCATCCGTCGAGGAACTAGTTGTTTCGTTTGGAACACAGCCATTCATCCATTGAGGAACTAGTTGTTTCGTTTGGAACACAGCCATGTATCCATTGAGGAACTAGTTGTTTCGTTTGGAACACAGCCATGCATCCGTTGAGGAACTAGTTGTTTCGTTTGGAACACAGCCATGCATCCGCTGAGGAACTAGTTGTTTCGTTTGGAACAAAGCCATGCATCCATTGAGGAACTAGTTGTTTCGTTTGGAACACAGCCATGCATCCGCTGAGGAACTAGTTGTTTCGTTTGGAACAAAGCCATGCATCCATTGAGGAACTAGTTGTTTAGTTTGGAACACAGCCATTCATCCATTGAGGAACTAGTTGTTTCGTTTGGAACACAGCCATTCATCCGTTGAGGAACTAGTTGTTTCGTTTGGAACACAGCCATTCATCCGTTGAGGAACTAGTTGTTTCGTTTGGAACACAGCCATTCATCCGTTGAGGAACTAGTTGTCAACCATAGACTCATTCTGATGTGTGGTCCATCAACCATAGACTCATTCTGATGTCTGGTCCATCAACCATAGACTCATTCTGATGTCTGGTCCATCAACCATAGACTCATTCTGATGTCTGGTCCATCAACCATAGACTCATTCTGATGTCTGGTCCATCAACCATAGACTCATTCTGATGTGTGGTCCATCAACCATAGACTCATTCTGATGTGTGGTCCATCAACCATAGACTCATTCTGATGTGTGGTCCATCAACCATAGACTCATTCAGATGTCTGGTCCATCAACCATAGACTCATTCTGATGTGTGGTCCATCAACCATAGACTCATTCAGATGTCTGGTCCATCAACCATAGACTCATTCTGATGTGTGGTCCATCAACCATAGACTCATTCAGATGTCTGGTCCATCAACCATAGACTCATTCTGATGTGTGGTCCATCAACCATAGACTCATTCTGATGTGTGGTCCATCAACCATAGACTCATTCTGATGTCTGGTCCATCAACCATAGACTCATTCTGTTGTGTGGTCCATCAACCATAGACTCATTCTGATGTGTGGTCCATCAACCATAGACTCATTATGATGTCTGGTCCATCAACCATAGACTCATTCTGTCGTGTGGTCCATCAACCATAGACTCATTCTGATGTGTGGTCCATCAACCATAGACTCATTCTGTCGTGTGGTCCATCAACCATAGACTCATTCTGTTCAGAACAACCCAGGGTATAACACCAAGTCGTCTGGTCCATCAACCATAGACTCATTCTGTTGTGTGGTCCATCAACCATAGACTCATTCTGTCGTGTGGTCCATCAACCATAGACTCATTCTGTTGTGTGGTCCATCAACCATAGACTCATTCTGTTCAGAACAACCCAGGGTATAACATCAAGTCATCAGGTAACTGTAAATCAACCATAGCGATGATACACTTTGACACTGAAGTGCACGTTTGGACTGACGGGTGTGTGGCTTTGCTTGTATGACATCAAAGCGGTATTTATTATAATCCTCAAAGTCTCATCTTTCAAAATATATTGAGTCATGTCCTGAATGTGAGTACGTGATTTACCTTCAGAGGTGAATGTATCAAACCAGTTGCTGTGATAAAAGGTTTAGACTAAAAGTGAAATGCTCGGTAAACAGCAGGTGTAGACTAACAGGTGTAGACTAACAGGTGTAGACTAACAGGTGTAGACTAACAGGGAAATGCTTGGTAAACAACAGGTGTAGACTAACAGGTGTAGACTAACAGGTGTAGACTAACAGTGAAATGCTTGGTAAACAACAGGTCTAGACTAACAGGTGTAGACTAACAGGTGTAGACTAACAGGTGTAGACTAACAGGTGTAGACAAACAGGTGTAGACAAACAGGTGTAGACTAACAGGTGTAGACTAACAGGTGTAAACTAACAGTGAAATGCTTGGGAAACAACAGGTGTAGACTAACAGGTGTAGACTAACAGGTGTAGACAAACAGGTGTAGACTAACAGGTGTAGACTAACAGGTGTAGACTAACAGGGAAATGCTTGGTAAACAACAGGTGTAGACTAACAGGTGTAGACTAACAGGTGTAGACAAA
>NW_028322097.1:472500-475000 GCF_057628025.1 Oncorhynchus mykiss
TGATGAAGGTGGAGATGAAGAGGAGGAGAGGAGATATGAGTGATGAAGGTGGAGAGGAAGAGGAGGAGAGGAGATATGAGTGATGAAGGTGGAGATGAAGAGGAGGAGAGGAGATGAGTGATGAAGGTGGAGATGAATTGGAGGAGAGGAGATATGAGTGATGAAGGTGGAGATGAAGAGTAGGAGTGGAGATATGAGTGTTGAAGGTGGAGATGAAGAGGAGGAGAGGAGATATGAGTGATGAAGGTGGAGAGGAAGAGGAGAGGAGATATGAGTGATGAAGGTGGAGAGGAAGAGGAGGAGAGGAGATATGAGTGATGAAGGTGGAGATGAAGAGGAGGAGAGGAGACATGAGTGATGAAGGTGGAGAGGAAGAGGAGGAGAGGAGATATGAGTGATGAAGGTGGAGATGAAGAGGAGGAGAGGAGATATGAGTGATGAAGGTGGAGATGAAGAGGAGGAGAGGAGATATGTGATGAAGGTGGAGAGGAAGAGGAGGAGAGGAGATATGAGTGATGAAGGTGGAGATGAAGAGGAGGAGAGGAGATATGAGTGATGAAGGTGGAGATGAAGAGGAGGAGATGAGATATGAGTGGGGAAAGGAAGTTAAAACCAGGACAACTGAAATCATATGTTGAGGAAACAGATTCACAGCTCCTGTCAAGACCTAGGCTTCGTCCCAACATGGCACCTCGTTCCCTACCTTCCTGTTCTACGGTAGTGCAACT
Organism: Oncorhynchus mykiss; assembly: GCF_057628025.1. NCBI lineage: Eukaryota > Metazoa > Chordata > Actinopteri > Salmoniformes > Salmonidae > Oncorhynchus > Oncorhynchus mykiss. The sequence continues at coordinate 473,229 of NW_028322097.1, forward strand.
ATGGGCCCTGGTCAATGGTAGTGGACTATGTAGGGAATAGGGTGCCAGCCCTGGTCAATTGTAATGCACTATATTAGGGAATAGGGTGCCAGCCCTGGTCAATTGTAGTGGACTATATAGGGAATAGGGTGCCAGCCCTGGTCAATGCTAGTGCACTATATAGGGAATAGGGTGCCAGCCCTGGTCAATTGTAGTGGACTATATAGGGAATAGGGTGCCAGCCCTGGTCAATGGTAGTGCACTATATAGGGAATAGGGTGCCAGCCCTGGTCAATGGCAGTGGACTATATAGGGAATAGGGTGCCAGCCCTGGTCAATTGTAGTGGACTATATAGGGAATAGGGTGCCAGCCCTGGTCAATGCTAGTGCACTATATAGGGATTAGGGTGCCGTTTGTGATGCACAAACTGTCAGCTATTTCCATCCATGATATCTGTCTCCCTGAAAACCCATTGTGACTTAAAAAGGCCTATTTCACACCTTTTCAGTGAGGACCAAATTAACAGCAATACCGGCACTTTGATTGACAGAAGCAACACTGCTCGCTGCCCGGGACACAGCCGTGGCGATCCTGCTCTGAGAAGAAGAAGAAGGGCGTGAAGAATGAAAGCACGGTTATTCAGCGAACACCTTCACGTGTTGCACTGGAGAAAATATCATTTATAATTCACCAGCCGTGGATTTAAATGTCACTCATTATGTCTGAGAGCGGGGCTGATTGACAGTTGATATTCAGAATCAAGCCGACGTTTGGCAGAGGTCTTCTTCTCCTCGTCACCGTGCCAACGCTTCAGGCTTCAGGCGGTCCACCGAGGCCTGCATGGAACTGTATACCCTCTCCTCTCCTCTCCTCTCCTCTCCTCTTGTCCCTCCTCTCTTCCCAAGGCCAGTCATCCCTCCCTCCCTCCTCTCTTCCCAAGGCCAGTAATTCCTCCCTCCCTCTCACCATCCCTCCCTCCCTCCTCTCTTCCCAAGGCTACTCATCCCTCCTCTCCTCTCCTCCCTCCTCTTCTCCCTCCTCTACTCTCCTCCCTCCTCTTCTCCCAAGGCCACTCATCCCTCCTCTCCTCTCATCCCTCCTCTCCTCCCTCCTCTACTCTTCTCTCTCCTCCCCCTTTCCTCCCTCCACTTCTCCCTCCTCTCCTCCCTCTGTCCTCCCCCTCTCTCAGCGTATGTTGTGCAGGGTGATACCTCATCAGGATTGGGAAGGTGTTGATGTGAACGTCTGTCCAGTAACTCAACACAGCCTACTGGTTAAACTGGGTGGGAGTCATCAGATAACTCAACACAGCCTACTGGTTAAACTGTGTGGAGGTCCTCAGATAACTCAACACAGCCCACTGGTTAAACTGGGTAGTGGTCCTCAGATAACTCACCACAGCCTACTGGTTAAACTGGGTGTTGGCCCCAGATAACTCAACACAGCCTACTGGTTAAACTGGGTGGGAGTCCTCAGATAACTCAACACAGCCTACTGGTTAAACTGGGTGGTGGTCCTCAGATAACTCAACACAGCCTACTGGTTAAACTGGGTGGTGGTCATCAGATAACGCAACACAGCCTACTGGTTAAACTGGGTGGGAGTCCTCAGATAACTCAACACAGCCTACTGATTAAACTGGGTGGGGTTGTCTATCACCAGTTCAGTCTGTCTCCCAAATGGCACTCTATTCTCTTTATAGTCCCCTACATTACCCTATTCCCTATATGCATATACCCAAGCTCTCCCTCTATCGCTCTCTCCCTGTCTCTGTCTCATTCTCTCATTTGGG
>NW_028322097.1:480000-537500 GCF_057628025.1 Oncorhynchus mykiss
GACAGGTCTAGGTGAACCGACACTGGCTGGTGTGTAGGAGGAAGGTGTGTGGCAGGTGTGTGTCTGTCTGTCTGTCTGTGTGTGTGTGTGTGTGTGTGTGTGTGTGTGTGTGTGTGTGTGTGTGTGTGTGTGTGTGTGTGTGTGTGTGTGTGTGTGTGTGTGGCAGGTAAGAGAGCGGGAGAATGACAAGGGGAGTGAGAGATGGAGAGTGGGAGGGAGTGGGGGAGAGAGAGTGATAGAGAGAGAGAGGGGGGTGAGAAGTGGAGAAATGGAGGGAGTGGGGGAGAGAGAGAGACAGAGAGAGAGAGAGGGGGAGAGAGAGAGAGGGGTGTGTGAGAGATGGAGAGAGGGAGATAGAAAGAGAGAGAGAGAGAGAGAGAGAGAGAGAGCGAGACACACAATCATATTGTAGGCTCAATAATGGATAGCACACATGTGCACCGACACACACACACACACAGAAACAATCTAACACACACACTTCTGGCTTAACACGGTCTTGTCCTGCTCTACAAAGGATGCTCTGCATTGCAGAAGAATGGAGGGTTTTCATCAGATTGATAATGTGTAGGAGACGGAGAATTAGGCAGCGAGACATCTAGCATCCCTCATTTCCACCAGAGCCTTTGAGTGATGTTGATCTGATGTGTGATCAGGGAGACGGGGTGAGACGGGGGGAGACGGGGTGAGACGGGGTGAGACGGGGGGAGACGGGGTGAGACGGGGGGAGACGGGATGAGACGGGGGGAGACGGGGGGAGACGGGGAGACGGAGAATTAGGCAGCGAGACATCTAGCATCCCTCATTTCCACCAGAGCCTTTTGAGTGATGTTGATCTGATGTGTGATCAGGGAGACGGGGTGAGATGGGGTGAAACGGGGTGAGACGGGGAGAGCCGGGACTGTTGTGGCTGGTGACAGTCATTGGTTAAGCTTTTGTTAGAAACGTTGGAAAACTGAAATCAGTTGAATCAGAGAACAACGGGTTTACTGTAATTAGTTATATTAGAGAACATTGGTTTACTGTAATTAGTTCTATCAGGGAACATTGGTTTACTGTAATTAGTTATATCAGGGAACATTGGTTTACTGTAATTAGTTCTATCAGGGAACGTTGGTTTACTGTAATCAGTTCTATCAGAGAACATTGGTTTACTGTAATTAGTTATATCAGAGAACATTGCTTTACTGTAATTAGTTATATCAGAGAACATTGCTTTACTGTAATTAGTTCTATCAGGGAACGTTGGTTTACTGTAATCAGTTCTATCAGGGAACATTGGTTTACTGTAATTAGTTCTATCAGGGAACATTGGTTTACTGTAATTAGTTATATCAGAGAACATTGGTTTACTGTAATTAGTTATATCAGAGAACATTGCTTTACTGTAATTAGTTCTATCAGCGAACATTGGTTAATGCACTACTTTGGACCAGAGTCCTTTTCAAAAGTAGTGCACCAAATAGAGAATAGGGTACCATTTGGGACGAACGCCGAACTGAAACGTGAATATCTGAATTCTAGGCAGCCTGGCGTTGAGTCAAAACAAGGCATCTGAGAAATATGCTTCTCCTTGAAGACTGGAGACTTTATATAAAAAAAAAACCTTATAATTTCGACACATAAAATAAATAACACAAGTCCAAATCTGACATCCGCCAACCAAAACCACTTCAACCATCCTCCCCCGTCGACATGAGCAAGAAGAGCCGTTAGTTAGCTGGTGTGAGAGGTCCTCTACCGTTTGAAGTTCTGGTGCGTCATTCTAGAACACATTACGGATTCTGACCAGCTCTCCGTCCTTCCTTCCTTTTTTAAGACGGAGATAAAGCAGCCCGATTGGTGGAGAGGTTTCTCACACATCACCCCCTTTCTCCCTGGTGGGTTAATTAATATGTATGTTTGTCCACCGCCTGAAACGATGCCTTTAGGCGTTCATGAAATGATCATGAGTTTGGAGCTGGGGCTTTCTGTTGGCACCATTGTCTAGTGCTACTATGTGTAAGTAGAGGGTGAGATTGAGGGTCAAATGGAACCCTATTCCCCATGTAAGTGCACTTCTTTTTACCAGAGCCTTATGGGATTCACTACGGGCCCTGGTAAAAAAGTAGGGTACTATATAGGCAATAGGGTGCTATTTTGGGACAACAAGTTGCTGTGTGCATGGACTGTGACCTAGCATTGCCTCATTAGCCTAATGAAACCAATCCCATAGATAAGGTGTATGAACCACAACCAGCAAAACAAGCAGGGAAAAACAACCAGATACTAACGAACCAATCCCATAGATAAGATGAATAAACCACGACCAGCAAAACAAGCAGGTGGAAACAACCAGATACTAAAGAACCAATCCCATAGATAAGATGAATAAACCACGACCAGCAAAACAAGCAGGTGGAAACAACCAGATACTAAAGAACCAATCCCCTAGATATACCACGACCAGCAAAACAAGCATGGAAACACAACCAGATACTAAAGAACCAATCCCATAGATACACTACGACCAGCAAAACAAGCAGGGAAACCCAACCGTACACTAAAGCATTTCATCAAACACAGAACTGGTGGTGGGAGAAGACTGATCAATAACACCAGGAGAATGGCTGTGTGTACGGAGCTTCTTATTGGTCCATTCAGGGGGGAGAAGAAAAGCATTCCGGTTGCCCTGGGCAACAGTTGGCATTTAAATAGTCTTGAACACCCATAGCTTAGGAAAACAATCTGTCAATTAGGATCTGTTCTCTGAGGCCTTCTGGAAGAGAGTGTGTGTGTGTGTGTATGTGTGTGTGTGTGTGTGTGTGTGTGTGTGTGAGTCTCTTTGTGTGTGTGTGTGTGTGTGTGTGTGTGTGTGTGTGTGTGTGTGTGTGTGTGTGTGTGTGTGTGTGTGTGTGTGTCTGTGTGTGTGTGTGTGTGTCTGTTTGTATGTGTGAGTCTGTGTGTGTGAGTCTCTTTGTGTGTGTGTGTGTGTGTGTGTGTGTGTCTGTGTGTGTGTGTGTGTGTCTGTTTGTATGTGTGAGTCTGTGTGTGTGAGTCTCTTTGTGTGTGTGTGTGTATGTGTGTGTGTGTGTGTGTGTGTGTGTGGTCCAGGAGGTGTAAAAGGTAGGTAGTTGTGATAATTACTGTTGTTCCTATATTCTCTCCTCCTCCTCCCTACAGGGCTCTGGTCTAAAGTAGTGTACTATATAGGGAATAGGGTTCTACAGGGCTCTGGTCTAAAGTTGTGCACTATATAGGGAATAGGGTTCTATAGGGCTCTGGTCTAAAGTAGTGCACTGTATATGGAATAGGGTTCTACAGGGCTCTGGTCCAAAGTAGTGTACTATAATAGGGAATAGGATTCTATAGGGCCCTGATCTAAAGTAGTGCACTATATAGGGAATAGGGTTCCATTTGGAACACAGAGGCTGGTGGGCGGTGGATCCCAGGGGACTGGCCTTGTCTAGACCGTCTCTTGTTCCCCTGTGTGTCGGGGGACTGAGCCCAAGGTGCTTTAAATGCCAAACGGGACATTCATTCAGACACAGAGGGACATGAGCTCAGGACTATTGGCTCTGCTTAAATACTAGTCTGTCTGTCTGCCTGCCTGCCTGCCTGCCTGCCTGCCTGCCTGCCTGCCTGCCTGCCTGCCTGCCTGCCAGGGTTGCCTGTCTTTCTGTGAATACCAGGGCTGTCTGTCTCTCTCAGACATGGGTTCAAATACTATTTCAAATATCTACATTTAATTAATAATCAAATAAAGTATATCTTTTGGGACTGTAGTATTATTTATTTATCAATTTCATCCACAGTATTTTTAGTGGTTCTGTTTTGGGTACTTGGTTTTGAGGAACTCATATAGCAATGTGGAGAACCATATCAATGTTCTCCCATTCATCTTCAGATAAGGATGTGGAGAACCATATCGATGTTCTCCCATTCATCTTCAGATAAGGATGTGGAGAACCATGTTGATGTTCTCCCATTCATCTTCAGATAAGGATGTGGAGAACCATATCAATGTTCTCCCATTCATCTTCAGATAAGGATGTGGAGAACCATGTCGATGTTCAGATAAGGATGTGGAGAACCATGTTGATGTTCTCCCATTCATCTTCAGATAAGGATGTGGAGAACCATATCAATATTCTCCCATTCATCTTCAGATAAGGATGTGGAGAACCATGTCGATGTTCAGATAAGGATTTGGAGAACCATGTTGATGTTCTCCCATTCATCTTCAGATAAGGATGTGGAGAACCATATCAATGTTCTCCCATTCATCTTCAGATAAGGATGTGGAGAACCATGTCGATGTTCAGATAAGGATTTGGAGAACCATGTTGATGTTCTCCCATTCATCTTCAGATAAGGATGTGGAGAACCATATCAATGTTCTCCCATTCATCTTCAGATAAGGATGTGGAGAACCATGTCGATGTTCAGATAAGGATGTGGAGAACCATGTCGATGTTCAGATAAGGATGTGTAGAACCATGTCGATGTTCTCCCATTCATCTTCAGATAAGGATGTGGAGAACCATGTCGGTGTTCTCCCATTCATCTTCAGATGAGGATGTGGAGAACCATGTCGATGTTCTCCCATCCATTCCTTACAGAGCAATGTTTGATCTCATTACTGTTCATCTGTTACCTCTGAGGTCAGGGGTCAGGGTAGAAGAGAACATGGTAGAACACATTTAGCTTCATGTTCCTCTGTTCCTGATGAAGGGGTCGGGGTAAAAGAGAACATGATAGAACACATTTAGCTTCATGTTCCTCTGTTCCTGATGAAGGGGTCGGGGTAAAAGAGAACATGATAGAACACATTTAGCTTCATGTTCCTCTGTTCCTGATGAAGGGGTCGGGGTAAAAGAGAACACAAATTTAGACAAGCGTTTTCTTGTCACTCAGCCGTGCAGCTAGCCGCTCCATCACTGTGGAGGTGAGCGAGGCAAAAGTCCAAGTAATGACATCTTAATGAATGGCACCCTATTCCTTATAGGCCCTGGTCAAATGGCACCCTATTCCCTATGGGCCCCTGGTCAAATGGCACCCTATTCCCTATAGGCCCTGGTCAAATGGCACCCTATTCCCTATAGGCCCTGGTCAAATGGCACCCTATTCCCTAAAGAGTTCACTACTTTTAACCAGAGCCAATAGAGTATATAAGGGGGCAAAAGGGCACTATTTGGGATGTGGAAGTCTTTGCATGTGAAGACATGTGTTTTGTGGCTGGGTGTGGATAACCACTAAAACACTACTGGGACGATGCTTTAATGGTTCCTTCAATATTTAATGACCAAGACATGTTCTGTCGTCCCTTTTTCCCCCATTTTCACGGAGAGATGTGGTAAAAACAAGCTGACAATGTGTAGTATGTCGTGGACTGTTTTTACTGTGACAAGAGTTACAGGAAGTACAACCCACTGTTAGAACACTGGAACACTGTTAGAACACTAGAACACTGTTAGAACACTGGAACATGGTTAGAACACTGGAACACTGTTAGAACACTAGAACACTGTTAGAACATTAGAACACTATTAGAACACTAGAACACGATTAGAACACTAGAACACTGTTAGAACACTAGAACACTGTTAGAACACTAGAACACTGTTAGAACACTGTTATAACACTAGAACACTGTTAGAACACTAGAACACTGTTAGAACACTAGAACACTGTTAGAACACTGTTAGAACACTAGAACACTGTTAGAACACTAGAACACTGTTAGAACACTGTTAGAACACTAGAACACTGTTAGAACACTAGAACACTGTTAGAACACTGTTATAACACTAGAACACTGTTAGAACACTAGAACACTGTTAGAACACTAGAACACTGTTAGAACACGGTGTTATTCATCTATCAGTTGAACTAAAGATAAACACTGTATAGAATACACTGGTTGGGGAAAAGTACCCTGGTACTATTAGTGAATCCTGTTTGGTTGGGGAAAAGTACCCTGGTAGTATTAGTGAATCCTGTTTGGTTGGGGAAAAGTACCCTGGTACTATTAGTAAATCCTGTTTGGTTTAAGAAAAGTACCCTGGTACTATTAGTGAATCCTGTTTGGTTTAAGAAAAGTACCCTGGTAGTATTAGGGAATCCTGTTTGGTTGGGGAAAAGTACCCTGGTACTATTAGTGAATCCTGTTTGGTTGGGGAAAAGTACCCTGGTAGTATTAGGGAATCCTGTTTGGTTGAAGAAAAGTACCCTGGTAGTATTAGGGAATCCTGTTTGGTTGGGGAAAAGTACCCTGGTACTATTAGTGAATCCTGTTTGGTTGGGGAAAAGTTCCCTGGTAGTATTAGGGAATCCTGTTTGGTTGAAGAAAAGTACCCTGGTAATATTAGTGAATCCTGTAAATGTTGTTGTTTTGTAGTTCACCCGATGCAGATAGTAGATTGGTTCCAACTGGCCTTGGCGCTTTTGTGGTTGAAGTCAACAAGAGGGCAGTGCATTGATGCTGTAATTTATTTCTGGAAGCATTGTCCCCTCTGATGATGATGGTTCAGCCCAGCCCAGGGTTGTCTCTGAAATTACACTCTATTCCAATAGTGTCCCCAAATGGCACCCTATTCCCTATGTGCCCTGGTCAAATGACACCCTATTCCCTATGGGCCCTGGTCAAATGACACCCTATTCCCTATGTGCCCTGGTCAAATGACACCCTATTCCCTATGGGCCCTGGTCAAATGACACCCTATTCCCTATGGGCCCTGGTCAAATGACACCCTATTCCCTATGGGCCCTGGTCAAATGGCACCCTGTATATTTTAAAGGCAGGCAGAGTTCCCTCTGCCAGTCAGCTACATGGTTCAGCCCAGCCCAGGGTTCCCTTCCAAATGGCACCCTATTCCCTATGGGCCCCTGGTCAAATGGCACCCTATTCCCTATGGGCCCTGGTCAAATGGCACCCTGTATATTTTAAAGGCAGGCAGAGTTCCCTCTGCCAGTCAGCTACATGGTTCAGCCCAGGTTGAGTTGATCTGTACAACATGGTCAGGTGAAGTGGCCAGAGACAGAACGAGGCCTGGAATTGACAGTAGAGGAAACGTAGAGGACAGACAGCCACTCACTAAAGTTAAGGTTTGAATGTTTTTTTGTCAACACAGATTTGAATATATGTTTTATTGATATGACATTACATCATTACATAACACCAACAACAACAATAACATAACAACCAACAATACAGTGTAGTGGTATCCAGGGTAACTGGGTATTGTCTGTTGTAGTGGTCTCCAGGGTAACTGGGCCCTGTCTGGTGTAGTGTCCTTCAGGGTAACTGGGCCCTGTCTGGTGTAGTGGTCTCCAGGGTAACTGGGTCCTGTCTGGTGTAGTGTCCTCCAGGGTAACTGGGCCCTGTCTGGTGTAGTGTCCTCCAGGGTAACTGGGCCCTGTCTGTTGTCGTGGTCTCCAGGGTAACTGGGTCCTGTCTGGTGTAGTGTCCTCCAGGGTAACTGGGCCCTGTCTGGTGTAGTGTCCCCCAGGGTAACTGGGCCCTGTCTGTTGTCGTAGGCTCCCGGGTAACAATCAGTATTAAATTAGCTACTGATCCCACAGCAGTTTGCTGGGTGCCAGGGTTTTAATTAAATAGGTCCCCCTATGACTGGAAATATTGGAAGGAGATGCAACATGCATCTCAAACGGCAACCCATTCCCTTTATAGTGCACTACTGTGGACCAGCTCTGGTGGTGCGCTATACTAAATAAGTGGACTATGAATGGACTTAAGGGAGCCATTTGGGACGGAGACTCACACAGTTACTTACTGTTGTTCCCATTCATATTTGTATCAATATAATAACTAGATAGTCATTGTACATGAACTACACTTGGTGGGACTTGCTATACCTATTTAAGTGATTTTTTTTTTGTGGTAGTGGTTAATTAACATTTAAAATGTTTGACTTTACTGTTTAACCCCGTGGAAGTCTAAAAACAATCCCAATCAAAATACGTCAGTTTTATCTAGAGAGATTTCAATCTACCACGTCCTCCGATGTCACACTTCAGCATCTGAGGTGAAAGGTGACAGAACTAGAGAGGTGTTTGTCAGACCAGGAGACAGCCCATCTGAGGTGAAAGGTGACAGAACTAGAGAGGTGTTTGTCAGACCAGGAGACAGCCCATCTGAGGTGAAAGGTGACAGAACTAGAGAGGTGTTTGTCAGACCATGAGACAGCCCATCTGAGGTGAAAGGTGACAGAACTAGAGAGGTGTTTGACAGACCAGGAGACAGCCCATCTGAGGTGAAAGGTGACAGAACTAGAGAGGTGTTTGTCAGATCATGAGACAGCCCATCTGAGGTGAAAGGTGACAGAACTAGAGAGGTGTTTGTCAGACCATGAGACAGCCCATCTGAGGTGAAAGGTGACAGAACTAGAGAGGTGTTTGTCAGACCATGAGACAGCCCATCTGAGGTGAAAGGTGACAGAACTAGAGAGGTGTTTGTCAGACCATGAGACAGCCCATCTGAGGTGAAAGGTGACAGAACTAGAGAGGTGTTTGTCAGACCATGAGACAGCCCATCTGAGGTGAAAGGTGACAGAACTAGAGAGGTGTTTGTCAGACCATGAGACAGCCAATCTGAGGTGAAAGGTGACAGAACTAGAGAGGTGTTTGTCAGACCATGAGACAGCCCATCTGAGGTGAAAGGTGACAGAACTAGAGAGGTGTTTGTCAGACCATGAGACAGCCCATCTGAGGTGAAAGGTGACAGAACTAGAGAGGTGTTTGTCAGACCAGGAGACAGCCCATCTGAGGTGAAAGGTGACAGAACTAGAGAGGTGTTTGTCAGACCATGAGACAGCCCATCTGAGGTGAAAGGTGACAGAACTAGAGAGGTGTTTGACAGACCAGGAGACAGCCCATCTGAGGTGAAAGGTGACAGAACTAGAGAGGTGTTTGACAGACCATGAGACAGCCCATCTGAGGTGAAAGGTGACAGAACTAGAGTGGTGTTTGTCAGACCAGGAGACAGCCCATCTGAGGTGAAAGGTGACAGAATTAGAGAGGTGTTTGTCAGACCAGGAGACAGCCCATCTGAGGTGAAAGGTGACAGAACTAGAGAGGTGTTTGTCAGACCAGGAGACAGCCCATCTGAGGTGAAAGGTGACAGAACTAGAGTGGTGTTTGTCAGACCAGGAGACAGCCCATCTGAGGTGAAAGGTGACAGAATTAGAGAGGTGTTTGTCAGACCAGGAGACAGCCCATCTGAGGTGAAAGGTGACAGAACTAGAGAGGTGTTTGTCAGACCAGGAGACAGCCCATCTGAGGTGAAAGGTGACAGAAGTAGAGAGGTGTTTGTCAGACCATGAGACAGCCCATCTGAGGTGAAAGGTGACAGAACTAGAGAGGTGTTTGTCAGACCAGGAGACAGCCCATCTGAGTTGAAAGGTGACAGAACTAGAGAGGTGTTTGTCAGACCATGAGACAGCCCATCTGAGTTGAAAGGTGACAGAACTAGAGAGGTGTTTGTCAGACCATGAGACAGCCCATCTGAGGTGAAAGGTGACAGAACTAGAGAGGTGTTTGTCAGACCAGGAGACAGCCCATCTGAGGTGAAAGGTGACAGAGTGGTGTTTGTCAGACCATGAGACAGCCCATCTGAGGTGAAAGGTGACAGAACTAGAGAGGTGTTTGTTAGACCAGGAGACAGCCCATCTGAGGTGAAAGGTGACAGAACTAGAGAGGTGTTTGTCAGACCATGAGACAGCCCATCTGAGGTGAAAGGTGACAGAACTAGAGAGGTGTTTGTCAGACCATGAGACAGCCCATCTGAGGTGAAAGGTGACAGAGTGGTGTTTGTCAGACCATGAGACAGCCCATCTGAGGTGAAAAGTGACAGAACTAGAGAGGTGTTTGTCAGACCAGGAGACAGCCCATCTGAGGTGAAAGGTGACAGAACTAGAGAGGTGTTTGTCAGACCATGAGACAGCCCATCTGAGGTGAAAGGTGACAGAGAGGTGTTTGTCAGACCATGAGACAGCCCATCTGAGGTGAAAGGTGACAGAGTGGTGTTTGTCAGACCATGAGACAGCCCATCTGAGGTGAAAGGTGACAGAACTAAAGAGGTGTTTGTCAGACCATGAGACAGCCCATCTGAGGTGAAAGGTGACAGAACTAGAGAGGTGTTTGTCAGACCATGAGACAGCCCATCTGAGGTGAAAGGTGACAGAACTAGAGAGGTGTTTGTCAGACCAGGAGACAGCCCATCTGAGGTGAAAGGTGACAGAACTAGAGAGGTGTGTCAGACCATGAGACAGCCCATCTGAGGTGAAAGGTGACAGAACTAGAGAGGTGTTTGTCAGACCAGGAGATAGCCCATCTGAGGTGAAAGGTGACAGAACTAGAGAGGTGTTTGTCAGACCATGAGACAGCCCATCTGAGGTGAAAGGTGACAGAACTAGAGAGGTGTTTGTCAGACCATGAGACAGCCCATCTGAGGTGAAAGGTGACAGAACTAGAGAGGTGTTTGTCAGACCAGGAGACAGCCCATCTGAGGTGAAAGGTGACAGAACTAGAGAGGTGTTTGTCAGACCAGGAGACAGCCCATCTGAGGTGAAAGGTGACAGAACTAGAGAGGTGTATGTCAGACCATGAGACAGCCCATCTGAGGTGAAAGGTGACAGAACTAGAGAGGTGTTTGTCAGACCAGGAGACAGCCCATCTGAGGTGAAAGGTGACAGAACTAGAGAGGTGTTTGTCAGACCAGGAGACAGCCCATCTGAGGTGAAAGGTGACAGAACTAGAGAGGTGTTTGTCAGACCAGGAGACAGCCCATCTGAGGTGAAAGGTGACAGAACTAGAGAGGTGTTTGTCAGACCAGGAGACAGCCCATCTGAGGTGAAAGGTGACAGAACTAGAGAGGTGTTTGTCAGACCAGGAGACAGCCCATCTGAGGTGAAAGGTGACAGAACTAGAGAGGTGTTTGTCAGACCATGAGACAGCCCATCTGAGGTGAAAGGTGACAGAACTAGAGAGGTGTTTGTCAGACCATGAGACAGCCCATCTGAGGTGAAAGGTGACAGAACTAGAGAGGTGTTTGTCAGACCATGAGACAGCCCATCTGAGGTGAAAGGTGACAGAGTGGTGTTTGTCAGACCATGAGACAGCCCATCTGAGGTGAAAGGTGACAGAACTAGAGAGGTGTTTGTCAGACCATGAGACAGCCCATATGAGGTGAAAGGTGACAGAGTGGTGTTTGTCAGACCATGAGACAGCCCATCTGAGGTGAAAGGTGACAGAACTAGAGAGGTGTTTGTCAGACCATGAGACAGCCCATCTGAGGTGAAAGGTGACAGAGTGGTGTTTGTCAGACCATGAGACAGCCCATCTGAGGTGAAAGGTGACAGAACTAGAGAGGTGTTTGTCAGACCAGGAGACAGCCCATCTGAGGTGAAAGGTGACAGAACTAGAGAGGTGTTTGACAGACCAGGAGACAGCCCATCTGAGGTGAAAGGTGACAGAACTAGAGAGGTGTTTGTCAGACCATGAGACAGCCCATCTGAGGTGAAAGGTGACAGAGTGGTGTTTGTCAGACCATGAGACAGCCCATCTGAGGTGAAAGGTGACAGAACTAGAGAGGTGTTTGTCAGACCATGAGACAGCCCATCTGAGGTGAAAGGTGACAGAGTGGTGTTTGTCAGACCATGAGACAGCCCATCTGAGGTGAAAGGTGACAGAACTAGAGAGGTGTTTGTCAGACCATGAGACAGCCCATCTGAGGTGAAAGGTGACAGAGTGGTGTTTGTCAGACCATGAGACAGCCCATCTGAGGTGAAAGGTGACAGAACTAGAGAGGTGTTTGTCAGACCAGGAGACAGCCCATCTGAGGTGAAAGGTGACAGAACTAGAGAGGTGTTTGACAGACCAGGAGACAGCCCATCTGAGGTGAAAGGTGACAGAACTAGAGAGGTGTTTGTCAGACCAGGAGACAGCCCATCTGAGGTGAAAGGTGACAGAACTAGAGAGGTGTTTGTCAGACCAGGAGACAGCCCATCTGAGGTGAAAGGTGACAGAACTAGAGAGGTGTTTGTCAGACCAGGAGACAGCCCATCTGAGGTGAAAGGTGACAGAACTAGAGAGGTGTTTGTCAGACCAGGAGACAGCCCATCTTAGGTGAAAGGTGACAGAACTAGAGAGGTGTTTGTCAGACCATGAGACAGCCCATCTGAGGTGAAAGGTGACAGAGTGGTGTTTGTCAGATCATGAGACAGCCCATCTGAGGTGAAAGGTGACAGAACTAGAGAGGTGTTTGTCAGACCATGAGACAGCCCATCTGAGGTGAAAGGTGACAGAACTAGAGAGGTGTTTGTCAGACCATGAGACAGCCCATCTGAGGTGAAAGGTGACAGAACTAGAGAGGTGTTTGTCAGACCATGAGACAGCCCATCTGAGGTGAAAGGTGACAGAGTGCTGTTTGTCAAACCCATGAGCCTGTATCCTTCCCCTGTCTGTCTGTATGTGATATAAACCCATGAGCCTGTATCCTCCCCCTGTCTGTCTGTATGTGATATAAACCCATGAGCCTGTATCCTTCCCCTGTCTGTCTGTATGTGATATAAACCCATGAGCCTGTATCCTTCCCCTGTCTGTCTGTATGTGATATAAACCAATGAGCCTGTATCCTTCCCCTGTCTGTCTGTATTTGATATAAACCCATGAGCCTGTATCCTTCCCCTGTCTGTCTGTATGTGATATAAACCCATGAGCCTGTATCATCCCCTTGTCTGTCTGTATGTGGTATAAACCTTGTATCCTCCCCTGTCTGTCTGTATGTGGTATAAACCCATGAGCCTGTATCCTTCCCCTGTCTGTCTGTATGTGATATAAACCCATGAGCCTGTATCTTTCCCCTGTCTGTCTGTATGTGATATAAACCAATGAGCCTGTATCCTTCCCCTGTCTGTCTGTATGTGATATAAACCCATGAGCCTGTATCCTTCCCCTGTCTGTCTGTATGTGATATAAACCAATGAGCCTGTATCCTTCCCCTGTCTGTCTGTATTTGATATAAACCCATGAGCCTGTATCCTTCCCCTGTCTGTCTGTATGTGATATAAACCCATGAGCCTGTATCATCCCCTTGTCTGTCTGTATGTGGTATAAACCTTGTATCCTCCCCTGTCTGTCTGTATGTGGTATAAACCCATGAGCCTGTATCCTTCCCCTGTCTGTCTGTATGTGATATAAACCCATGAGCCTGTATCCTTCCCCTGTCTGTCTGTATGTGATATAAACCAATGAGCCTGTATCCTTCCCCTGTCTGTCTGTATTTGATATAAACCCATGAGCCTGTATCCTTCCCCTGTCTGTCTGTATGTGATATAAACCCATGAGCCTGTATCATCCCCTTGTCTGTCTGTATGTGGTATAAACCTTGTATCCTCCCCTGTCTGTCTGTATGTGGTATAAACCCATGAGACTGTATCCTTCCCCTGTCTGTCTGTATGTGATATAAACCCATGAGCCTGTATCCTTCCCCTGTCTGTATGTATGTGATATAAACCCATGAGCCTGTATCCTCCCCCTGTCTGTCTGTATGTGGTATAAACCCTGTATCCTCCCCTGTCTGTCTGTATGTGATATAAACACATGAGCCTGTATCCTTCCCCTGTCTGTCTGTATGTGATATAAACCCATGAGCCTGTATCCTTCCCCTGTATGTCTGTATGTGATATAAACCCATGAGCCTGTATCCTTCCCCTGTCTGTCTGTATGTGATATAAACCCATGGGCCTGTATCCTTCCCCTGTCTGTCTGTATGTGATATAAACCCATGAGCCTGTATCCTCCCCTGTCTGTCTGTATGTGATATAAACCCATGAGCCTGTATCCTTCCCCTGTCTGTCTGTATGTGATATAAACCCATGAGCCTGTATCCTTCCCCTGTCTGTCTGTATGTGATATAAACCCTGTATCCTTCCCCTGTATGTCTGTATGTGATATAAACCCTGTATCCTCCCCTGTCTGTCTGGATGTGGTATAAACCCATGAGCCTGTATCCTTCCCCTGTCTGTCTGTATCTGATATACACCCTGTATCCTTCCCCTGTCTGTCTGTATGTGATATAAACCCATGAGCCTGCATCTTTCCCCTGTCTGTCTGTATGTGATATAAACCCTGTATCCTTCCCCTGTCTGTCTGTATGTGATATAAACCCTGTATCCTTCCCCTGTCTGTCTGTATGTGATATAAACCCATGAGCCTGCATCTTTCCCTTGTGATTCTTCCCTCTTCCGTTTCTTCTCCACATCCCAGAATGTAAAAATATGTTGATATTTCAATACTGTGGATGTAGACATATCTAAGATCACCCCCATGAGGCCTTCAGCTCCCCCTTTTTGAATTAGGACTGAGATTCATCAAATACTATGCAATTTTTATTTTCCTTAAAATCATGGCGAGCGAACGAGCAGCAGTAGAAAGAGTACTAGCAGAAGCTTGGCTTTGATTAAAGTACAGTAGAGATTCATTGAGTCTGTCTCGGCAGCTCCATAGCTCCAACGGCTGTGAGCAGCGTTTTAAATAGGAGTCCCATTTAGCAAAATATATCTTCTTTAATGAGAAGGTAATAATATCGACTTAATCTTTTATACAAGATAAAAAAAAAAATTGGAGTCGGGGGGCCTAGAATATTATTTAATGGAAAAGACAGCTAACTTCCTGTTTAACGAGGAAGGAGAGGAAGGAAGTTGGAGTAATTTCACTTGACTCTAAAGGAACCAGTGTTGTTCAATGGTGACAGAATTACTTCTGTCATTGTTCTCATTCAGTGTCTGTGTCCTAAATCCTATCTATCTATCTATCTATCTATCTTTCTATCTACCTATCTATCTACCTATCTATCTATCTATCTATCTATCTATCTATCTATCTATCTATCTATCTATTTATCTATCTATTTATCTATCTATCTATCTATCTATCTATCTATCTATCTATCTATCTATCTATCTATCTATCTATCTATCTATCTATCTATCTATCTATCTATCTATCTATCTATCTATCTATCTATCTATCTATCTATCTACCTATCTATCTATCTATCTATCTATCTATCTATCTATCTATCTATCTATCTATCTATCTATCTATCTATCTATCTATCTATCTATCTATCTATCTATCTATCTATCTATCTATCTATCTATCTATCTATCTATCTATCTATCTATCTATCTATCTATCTATCTATCTATCTATCTATCTGTCTGTCTGTCTGTCTGTCTGTCTGTCTGTCTGTCTGTCTGTCTGTCTGTCTGTCTGTCTGTCTGTCTGTCTGTCTGTCTGTCTGTCTGTCTGTCTGTCTGTCTGTCTGTCTGTCTGTCTGTCTGTCTGTCTGTCTGAATCCATGGTATGATGGTAGTTTAGTATGTTTCAGTCTGAATCCATGGTATGATGGTAGTTTAGTATGTTTCAGTCTGAATCCATGGTATGATGGTAGTTTAGTATGTTTCAGTCTGAATCCATGGTATGACAGTAGTTTAATATGTTTCAGTCTGAATCCATGGTATGATGGTAGTTTAATATGTTTCAGTCTGAATCCATGGTATGATGGTAGTTTAATATGTTTCAGTCTGAATCCATGGTATGATGGTAGTTTAATATGTTTCAGTCTGAATCCATGGTATGATGGTAGTTTAATATGTTTCAGTCTGAATCCATGGTATGATGGTAGTTTAATATGTTTCAGTCTGAATCCATGGTATGATGGTAGTTTAATATGTTTCAGTCTGAATCCATGGTATGATGGTAGTTTAATATGTTTCAGTCTGAATCCATGGTATGATGGTAGTTTAATATGTTTCAGTCTGAATCCATGGTATGATGGTAGTTTAATATGTTTCAGTCTGAATCCATGGTATGACAGTAGTTTAATATGTTTCAGTCTGAATCCATGGTATGATGGTAGTTTAATATGTTTCAGTCTGAATCCATGGTATGACGGTAGTTTAATATGTTTCAGTCTGAATCCATGGTATGATGGTAGTTTAATATGTTTCAGTCTGAATCCATGGTATGATGGTAGTTTAATATGTTTCAGTCTGAATCCATGGTATGATGGTAGTTTAATATGTTTCAGTCTGAATCCATGGTATGACAGTAGTTTAATATGTTTCAGTCTGAATCCATGGTATGACGGTAGTTTAATATGTTTCAGTCCGAATCCATGGTATGACGGTAGTTTAATATGTTCCAGTCTGAATCCAAGGTATGACAGTAGTTTAATATGTTTCAGTCTGAATCCATGGTATGACGGTAGTTTAATATGTTCCAGTCTGAATCCATGGTATGACAGTAGTTTAATATGTTTCAGTCTGAATCCATGGTATGACGGTAGTTTAATATGTTTCAGTCTGAATCCATGGTATGACAGTAGTTTAATATGTTTCAGTCTGAATCCATGGTATGACGGTAGTTTAATATGTTTCAGTCTGAATCCATGGTATGATGGTAGTTTAATATGTTTCAGTCTGAATCCATGGTATGATGGTAGTTTAATATGTTTCAGTCTGAATCCATGGTATGACAGTAGTTTAATATGTTTCAGTCTGAATCCATGGTATGACAGTAGTTTAATATGTTCCAGTCTGAATCCATGGTATGATGGTAGTTTAATATGTTTCAGTCTGAATCCATGGTATGACAGTAGTTTAATATGTTCCAGTCTGAATCCATGGTATGACAGTAGTTTAATATGTTTCAGTCTGAATCCATGGTATGACAGTAGTTTAATATGTTCCAGTCTGAATCCATGGTATGACAGTAGTTTAATATGTTTCAGTCTGAATCCATGGTATGACAGTAGTTTAATATGTTTCAGTCTGAATCCATGGTATGACAGTAGTTTAATATGTTCCAGTCTGAATCCATGGTATGACAGTAGTTTAATATGTTTCAGTCTGAATCCATGGTATGATGGTAGTTTAATATGTTTCAGTCTGAATCCATGGTATGACGGTAGTTTAATATGTTCCAGTCTGAATCCATGGTATGACGGTAGTTTAATATGTTTCAGTCTGAATCCATGCTATGATGGTAGTTTAATATGTTTCAGTCTGAATCCATGGTATGACAGTAGTTTAATATGTTTCAGTCTGAATCCATGGTATGACAGTAGTTTAATATGTTTCAGTCTGAATCCATGGTATGATAGTAGTTTAATATGTTTCAGTCTGAATCCATGGTATGACAGTAGTTTAATATGTTTCAGTCTGAATCCATGGTATGACAGTAGTTTAATATGTTTCAGTCTGAATCCATGGTATGACAGTAGTTTAATATGTTTCAGTCTGAATCCATGGTATGATGGTAGTTTAATATGTTTCAGTCTGAATCAATGGTATGATGGTAGTTTAATATGTTTCAGTCTGAATCCATGGTATGATGGTAGTTTAATATGTTTCAGTCTGAATCCATGGTATGATAGTAGTTTAATATGTTTCAGTCTGAATCCATGGTATGACAGTAGTTTAATATGTTTCAGTCTGAATCCATGGTATGACAGTAGTTTAATATGGTTCAGTCTGAATCCATGGTATGATAGTAGTTTAATATGTTTCAGTCTGAATCCATGGTATGACAGTAGTTTAATATGTTTCAGTCTGAATCCATGGTATGATAGTAGTTTAATATGTTTCAGTCTGAATCCATGGTATGACAGTAGTTTAATATGTTTCAGTCTGAATCCATGGTATGACAGTAGTTTAATATGTTTCAGTCTGAATCCATGGTATGATAGTAGTTTAATATGTTTCAGTCTGAATCCATGGTATGACAGTAGTTTAATATGTTTCAGTCTGAATCCATGGTATGACAGTAGTTTAATATGTTTCAGTCTGAATCCATGGTATGACAGTAGTTTAATATGTTTCAGTCTGAATCCATGGTATGATAGTAGTTTAATATGTTTCAGTCTGAATCCATGGTATGATAGTAGTTTAATATGTTTCAGTCTGAATCCATGGTATGATAGTAGTTTAATATGTTTCAGTCTGAATCCATGGTATGATGGTAGTTTAATATGTTTCAGTCTGAATCCATGGTATGATGGTAGTTTAATATGTTTCAGTCTGAATCCATGGTATGATGGTAGTTTAATATGTTTCAGTCTGAATCCATGGTATGATGGTAGTTTAATATGTTTCAGTCTGAATCCATGGTATGACGGTAGTTTAATATGTTTCAGTCTGAATCCATGGTATGATGGTAGTTTAATATGTTTCAGTCTGAATCCATGGTATGACAGTAGTGTAATATGTTTCAGTCTGAATCCATGGTATGATGGTAGTTTAATATGTTTCAGTCTGAATCCATGGTATGACAGTAGTTTAATATGTTTCAGTCTGAATCCATGGTATGATGGTAGTTTAATATGTTTCAGTCTGAATCCATGGTATGACAGTAGTTTAATATGTTTCAGTCTGAATCCATGGTATGACAGTAGTTTAATATGTTTCAGTCTGAATCCATGGTATGACAGTAGTTTAATATGTTTCAGTCTGAATCCATGGTATGACAGTAGTTTAATATGTTTCAGTCTGAATCCATGGTATGATGGTAGTTTAATATGTTTCAGTCTGAATCCATGGTATGATGGTAGTTTAATATGTTTCAGTCTGAATCCATGGTATGACAGTAGTTTAATATGTTTCAGTCTGAATCCATGGTATGACGGTAGTTTAATATGTTTCAGTCTGAATCCATGGTATGATGGTAGTTTAATATGTTTCAGTCTGAATCCATGGTATGACAGTAGTTTAATATGTTTCAGTCTGAATCCATGGTATGATGGTAGTTTAATATGTTTCAGTCTGAATCCATGGTATGATGGTAGTTTAATATGTTTCAGTCTGAATCCATGGTATGACAGTAGTTTAATATGTTTCAGTCTGAATCCATGGTATGATAGTAGTTTAATATGTTTCAGTCTGAATCCATGGTATGACGGTAGTTTAATATGTTTCAGTCTGAATCCATGGTATGATGGTAGTTTAATATGTTTCAGTCTGAATCCATGGTATGATAGTAGTTTAATATGTTTCAGTCTGAATCCATGGTATGACAGTAGTTTAATATGTTTCAGTCTGAATCCATGGTATGACAGTAGTTTAATATGTTTCAGTCTGAATCCATGGTATGACAGTAGTTTAATATGTTTCAGTCTGAATCCATGGTATGATAGTAGTTTAATATGTTTCAGTCTGAATCCATGGTATGACAGTAGTTTAATATGTTTCAGTCTGAATCCATGGTATGATGGTAGTTTAATATGTTTCAGTCTGAATCCATGGTATGATGGTAGTTTAATATGTTTCAGTCTGAATCCATGGTATGATAGTAGTTTAATATGTTTCAGTCTGAATCCATGGTATGATGGTAGTTTAATATGTTTCAGTCTGAATCCATGGTATGATGGTAGTTTAATATGTTTCAGTCTGAATCCATGGTATGACAGTAGTTTAATATGTTCCAGTCTGAATCCATGGTATGACAGTAGTTTAATATGTTTCAGTCTGAATCCATGGTATGACAGTAGTTTAATATGTTTCAGTCTGAATCCATGGTATGACAGTAGTTTAATATGTTTCAGTCTGAATCCATGGTATGACAGTAGTTTAATATGTTTCAGTCTGAATCCATGGTATGATGGTAGTTTAATATGTTTCAGTCTGAATCCATGGTATGATGGTAGTTTAATATGTTTCAGTCTGAATCCATGGTATGACAGTAGTTTAATATGTTTCAGTCTGAATCCATGGTATGACAGTAGTTTAATATGTTCCAGTCTGAATCCATGGTATGATGGTAGTTTAATATGTTTCAGTCTGAATCCATGGTATGACAGTAGTTTAATATGTTCCAGTCTGAATCCATGGTATGACAGTAGTTTAATATGTTTCAGTCTGAATCCATGGTATGACAGTAGTTTAATATGTTCCAGTCTGAATCCATGGTATGACAGTAGTTTAATATGTTTCAGTCTGAATCCATGGTATGACAGTAGTTTAATATGTTTCAGTCTGAATCCATGGTATGACAGTAGTTTAATATGTTCCAGTCTGAATCCATGGTATGACAGTAGTTTAATATGTTTCAGTCTGAATCCATGGTATGATGGTAGTTTAATATGTTTCAGTCTGAATCCATGGTATGACGGTAGTTTAATATGTTCCAGTCTGAATCCATGGTATGACGGTAGTTTAATATGTTTCAGTCTGAATCCATGCTATGATGGTAGTTTAATATGTTTCAGTCTGAATCCATGGTATGACAGTAGTTTAATATGTTTCAGTCTGAATCCATGGTATGACAGTAGTTTAATATGTTTCAGTCTGAATCCATGGTATGATAGTAGTTTAATATGTTTCAGTCTGAATCCATGGTATGACAGTAGTTTAATATGTTTCAGTCTGAATCCATGGTATGACAGTAGTTTAATATGTTTCAGTCTGAATCCATGGTATGACAGTAGTTTAATATGTTTCAGTCTGAATCCATGGTATGACGGTAGTTTAATATGTTGCAGTCTGAATCCATGGTATGATGGTAGTTTAATATGTTTCAGTCTGAATCCATGGTATGATGGTAGTTTAATATGTTTCAGTCTGAATCCATGGTATGATAGTAGTTTAATATGTTTCAGTCTGAATCCATGGTATGACAGTAGTTTAATATGTTTCAGTCTGAATCCATGGTATGACAGTAGTTTAATATGGTTCAGTCTGAATCCATGGTATGATAGTAGTTTAATATGTTTCAGTCTGAATCCATGGTATGACAGTAGTTTAATATGTTTCAGTCTGAATCCATGGTATGATAGTAGTTTAATATGTTTCAGTCTGAATCCATGGTATGACAGTAGTTTAATATGTTTCAGTCTGAATCCATGGTATGACAGTAGTTTAATATGTTTCAGTCTGAATCCATGGTATGATAGTAGTTTAATATGTTTCAGTCTGAATCCATGGTATGACAGTAGTTTAATATGTTTCAGTCTGAATCCATGGTATGACAGTAGTTTAATATGTTTCAGTCTGAATCCATGGTATGATGGTAGTTTAATATGTTTCAGTCTGAATCCATGGTATGACAGTAGTTTAATATGTTTCAGTCTGAATCCATGGTATGATAGTAGTTTAATATGTTTCAGTCTGAATCCATGGTATGATGGTAGTTTAATATGTTTCAGTCTGAATCCATGGTATGATAGTAGTTTAATATGTTTCAGTCTGAATCCATGGTATGACAGTAGTTTAATATGTTTCAGTCTGAATCCATGGTATGATAGTAGTTTAATATGTTTCAGTCTGAATCCATGGTATGATGGTAGTTTAATATGTTTCAGTCTGAATCCATGGTATGATGGTAGTTTAATATGTTTCAGTCTGAATCCATGGTATGATGGTAGTTTAATATGTTTCAGTCTGAATCCATGGTATGATGGTAGTTTAATATGTTTCAGTCTGAATCCATGGTATGACGGTAGTTTAATATGTTTCAGTCTGAATCCATGGTATGATGGTAGTTTAATATGTTTCAGTCTGAATCCATGGTATGACAGTAGTGTAATATGTTTCAGTCTGAATCCATGGTATGATGGTAGTTTAATATGTTTCAGTCTGAATCCATGGTATGACAGTAGTTTAATATGTTTCAGTCTGAATCCATGGTATGATGGTAGTTTAATATGTTTCAGTCTGAATCCATGGTATGACAGTAGTTTAATATGTTTCAGTCTGAATCCATGGTATGACAGTAGTTTAATATGTTTCAGTCTGAATCCATGGTATGACAGTAGTTTAATATGTTTCAGTCTGAATCCATGGTATGACAGTAGTTTAATATGTTTCAGTCTGAATCCATGGTATGATGGTAGTTTAATATGTTTCAGTCTGAATCCATGGTATGATGGTAGTTTAATATGTTTCAGTCTGAATCCATGGTATGACAGTAGTTTAATATGTTTCAGTCTGAATCCATGGTATGACGGTAGTTTAATATGTTTCAGTCTGAATCCATGGTATGATGGTAGTTTAATATGTTTCAGTCTGAATCCATGGTATGACAGTAGTTTAATATGTTTCAGTCTGAATCCATGGTATGATGGTAGTTTAATATGTTTCAGTCTGAATCCATGGTATGATGGTAGTTTAATATGTTTCAGTCTGAATCCATGGTATGACAGTAGTTTAATATGTTTCAGTCTGAATCCATGGTATGATAGTAGTTGAATATGTTTCAGTCTGAATCCATGGTATGACGGTAGTTTAATATGTTTCAGTCTGAATCCATGGTATGATGGTAGTTTAATATGTTTCAGTCTGAATCCATGGTATGATGGTAGTTTAATATGTTTCAGTCTGAATCCATGGTATGGCAGTAGTTTAATATGTTTCAGTCTGAATCCATGGTATGACAGTAGTTTAATATGTTTCAGTCTGAATCCATGGTATGACAGTAGTTTAATATGTTTCAGTCTGAATCCATGGTATGATAGTAGTTTAATATGTTTCAGTCTGAATCCATGGTATGACAGTAGTTTAATATGTTTCAGTCTGAATCCATGGTATGATGGTAGTTTAATATGTTTCAGTCTGAATCCATGGTATGATGGTAGTTTAATATGTTTCAGTCTGAATCCATGGTATGATAGTAGTTTAATATGTTTCAGTCTGAATCCATGGTATGACAGTAGTGTAATATGTTTCAGTCTGAATCCATGGTATGATGGTAGTTTAATATGTTTCAGTCTGAATCCATGGTATGATAATAGTTTAATATGTTTCAGTCTGAATCCATGGTATGACAGTAGTTTAATATGTTTCAGTCTGAATCCATGGTATGATAGTAGTTTAATATGTTTCAGTCTGAATCCATGGTATGACAGTAGTTTAATATGTTTCAGTCTGAATCCATGGTATGACAGTAGTTTAATATGTTTCAGTCTGAATCCATGGTATGATAGTAGTTTAATATGTTTCAGTCTGAATCCATGGTATGACAGTAGTTTAATATGTTTCAGTCTGAATCCATGGTATGACAGTAGTTTAATATGTTTCAGTCTGAATCCATGGTATGATGGTAGTTTAATATGTTTCAGTCTGAATCCATGGTATGACAGTAGTTTAATATGTTTCAGTCTGAATCCATGGTATGATAGTAGTTTAATATGTTTCAGTCTGAATCCATGGTATGATGGTAGTTTAATATGTTTCAGTCTGAATCCATGGTATGATAGTAGTTTAATATGTTTCAGTCTGAATCCATGGTATGACAGTAGTTTAATATGTTTCAGTCTGAATCCATGGTATGATAGTAGTTTAATATGTTTCAGTCTGAATCCATGGTATGATGGTAGTTTAATATGTTTCAGTCTGAATCCATGGTATGATGGTAGTTTAATATGTTTCAGTCTGAATCCATGGTATGATGGTAGTTTAATATGTTTCAGTCTGAATCCATGGTATGATGGTAGTTTAATATGTTTCAGTCTGAATCCATGGTATGACGGTAGTTTAATATGTTTCAGTCTGAATCCATGGTATGATGGTAGTTTAATATGTTTCAGTCTGAATCCATGGTATGACAGTAGTGTAATATGTTTCAGTCTGAATCCATGGTATGATGGTAGTTTAATATGTTTCAGTCTGAATCCATGGTATGACAGTAGTTTAATATGTTTCAGTCTGAATCCATGGTATGATGGTAGTTTAATATGTTTCAGTCTGAATCCATGGTATGACAGTAGTTTAATATGTTTCAGTCTGAATCCATGGTATGACAGTAGTTTAATATGTTTCAGTCTGAATCCATGGTATGACAGTAGTTTAATATGTTTCAGTCTGAATCCATGGTATGATAGTAGTTTAATATGTTTCAGTCTGAATCCATGGTATGACAGTAGTTTAATATGTTTCAGTCTGAATCCATGGTATGACAGTAGTTTAATATGTTTCAGTCTGAATCCATGGTATGATGGTAGTTTAATATGTTTCAGTCTGAATCCATGGTATGACAGTAGTTTAATATGTTTCAGTCTGAATCCATGGTATGATAGTAGTTTAATATGTTTCAGTCTGAATCCATGGTATGATGGTAGTTTAATATGTTTCAGTCTGAATCCATGGTATGATAGTAGTTTAATATGTTTCAGTCTGAATCCATGGTATGACAGTAGTTTAATATGTTTCAGTCTGAATCCATGGTATGATAGTAGTTTAATATGTTTCAGTCTGAATCCATGGTATGATGGTAGTTTAATATGTTTCAGTCTGAATCCATGGTATGATGGTAGTTTAATATGTTTCAGTCTGAATCCATGGTATGATGGTAGTTTAATATGTTTCAGTCTGAATCCATGGTATGATGGTAGTTTAATATGTTTCAGTCTGAATCCATGGTATGACGGTAGTTTAATATGTTTCAGTCTGAATCCATGGTATGATGGTAGTTTAATATGTTTCAGTCTGAATCCATGGTATGACAGTAGTGTAATATGTTTCAGTCTGAATCCATGGTATGATGGTAGTTTAATATGTTTCAGTCTGAATCCATGGTATGACAGTAGTTTAATATGTTTCAGTCTGAATCCATGGTATGATGGTAGTTTAATATGTTTCAGTCTGAATCCATGGTATGACAGTAGTTTAATATGTTTCAGTCTGAATCCATGGTATGACAGTAGTTTAATATGTTTCAGTCTGAATCCATGGTATGACAGTAGTTTAATATGTTTCAGTCTGAATCCATGGTATGACAGTAGTTTAATATGTTTCAGTCTGAATCCATGGTATGATGGTAGTTTAATATGTTTCAGTCTGAATCCATGGTATGATGGTAGTTTAATATGTTTCAGTCTGAATCCATGGTATGACAGTAGTTTAATATGTTTCAGTCTGAATCCATGGTATGACGGTAGTTTAATATGTTTCAGTCTGAATCCATGGTATGATGGTAGTTTAATATGTTTCAGTCTGAATCCATGGTATGACAGTAGTTTAATATGTTTCAGTCTGAATCCATGGTATGATGGTAGTTTAATATGTTTCAGTCTGAATCCATGGTATGATGGTAGTTTAATATGTTTCAGTCTGAATCCATGGTATGACAGTAGTTTAATATGTTTCAGTCTGAATCCATGGTATGATAGTAGTTGAATATGTTTCAGTCTGAATCCATGGTATGACGGTAGTTTAATATGTTTCAGTCTGAATCCATGGTATGATGGTAGTTTAATATGTTTCAGTCTGAATCCATGGTATGATGGTAGTTTAATATGTTTCAGTCTGAATCCATGGTATGACAGTAGTTTAATATGTTTCAGTCTGAATCCATGGTATGACAGTAGTTTAATATGTTTCAGTCTGAATCCATGGTATGACAGTAGTTTAATATGTTTCAGTCTGAATCCATGGTATGATAGTAGTTTAATATGTTTCAGTCTGAATCCATGGTATGACAGTAGTTTAATATGTTTCAGTCTGAATCCATGGTATGATGGTAGTTTAATATGTTTCAGTCTGAATCCATGGTATGATGGTAGTTTAATATGTTTCAGTCTGAATCCATGGTATGATAGTAGTTTAATATGTTTCAGTCTGAATCCATGGTATGACAGTAGTGTAATATGTTTCAGTCTGAATCCATGGTATGATGGTAGTTTAATATGTTTCAGTCTGAATCCATGGTATGATAGTAGTTTAATATGTTTCAGTCTGAATCCATGGTATGACAGTAGTTTAATATGATTCAGTCTGAATCCATGGTATGATAGTAGTTTAATATGTTTCAATCTGAATCCATGGTATGACAGTAGTTTAATATGTTTCAGTCTGAATCCATGGTATGACAGTAGTTTAATATGTTTCAGTCTGAATCCATGGTATGATAGTAGTTTAATATGTTTCAGTCTGAATCCATGGTATGACAGTAGTTTAATATGTTTCAGTCTGAATCCATGGTATGACAGTAGTTTAATATGTTTCAGTCTGAATCCATGGTATGATGGTAGTTTAATATGTTTCAGTCTGAATCCATGGTATGACAGTAGTTTAATATGTTTCAGTCTGAATCCATGGTATGATAGTAGTTTAATATGTTTCAGTCTGAATCCATGGTATGATGGTAGTTTAATATGTTTCAGTCTGAATCCATGGTATGATAGTAGTTTAATATGTTTCAGTCTGAATCCATGGTATGACAGTAGTTTAATATGTTTCAGTCTGAATCCATGGTATGATAGTAGTTTAATATGTTTCAGTCTGAATCCATGGTATGATGGTAGTTTAATATGTTTCAGTCTGAATCCATGGTATGATGGTAGTTTAATATGTTTCAGTCTGAATCCATGGTATGATGGTAGTTTAATATGTTTCAGTCTGAATCCATGGTATGATGGTAGTTTAATATGTTTCAGTCTGAATCCATGGTATGACGGTAGTTTAATATGTTTCAGTCTGAATCCATGGTATGATGGTAGTTTAATATGTTTCAGTCTGAATCCATGGTATGACAGTAGTGTAATATGTTTCAGTCTGAATCCATGGTATGATGGTAGTTTAATATGTTTCAGTCTGAATCCATGGTATGACAGTAGTTTAATATGTTTCAGTCTGAATCCATGGTATGATGGTAGTTTAATATGTTTCAGTCTGAATCCATGGTATGACAGTAGTTTAATATGTTTCAGTCTGAATCCATGGTATGACAGTAGTTTAATATGTTTCAGTCTGAATCCATGGTATGACAGTAGTTTAATATGTTTCAGTCTGAATCCATGGTATGACAGTAGTTTAATATGTTTCAGTCTGAATCCATGGTATGATGGTAGTTTAATATGTTTCAGTCTGAATCCATGGTATGATGGTAGTTTAATATGTTTCAGTCTGAATCCATGGTATGACAGTAGTTTAATATGTTTCAGTCTGAATCCATGGTATGACGGTAGTTTAATATGTTTCAGTCTGAATCCATGGTATGATGGTAGTTTAATATGTTTCAGTCTGAATCCATGGTATGACAGTAGTTTAATATGTTTCAGTCTGAATCCATGGTATGATGGTAGTTTAATATGTTTCAGTCTGAATCCATGGTATGATGGTAGTTTAATATGTTTCAGTCTGAATCCATGGTATGACAGTAGTTTAATATGTTTCAGTCTGAATCCATGGTATGATAGTAGTTGAATATGTTTCAGTCTGAATCCATGGTATGACGGTAGTTTAATATGTTTCAGTCTGAATCCATGGTATGATGGTAGTTTAATATGTTTCAGTCTGAATCCATGGTATGATGGTAGTTTAATATGTTTCAGTCTGAATCCATGGTATGACAGTAGTTTAATATGTTTCAGTCTGAATCCATGGTATGACAGTAGTTTAATATGTTTCAGTCTGAATCCATGGTATGACAGTAGTTTAATATGTTTCAGTCTGAATCCATGGTATGATAGTAGTTTAATATGTTTCAGTCTGAATCCATGGTATGACAGTAGTTTAATATGTTTCAGTCTGAATCCATGGTATGATGGTAGTTTAATATGTTTCAGTCTGAATCCATGGTATGATGGTAGTTTAATATGTTTCAGTCTGAATCCATGGTATGATAGTAGTTTAATATGTTTCAGTCTGAATCCATGGTATGACAGTAGTTTAATATGTTTCAGTCTGAATCCATGGTATGATAGTAGTTTAATATGTTTCAGTCTGAATCCATGGTATGACAGTAGTTTAATATGTTTCAGTCTGAATCCATGGTATGATAGTAGTTTAATATGTTTCAGTCTGAATCCATGGTATGATGGTAGTTTAATATGTTTCAGTCTGAATCCATGGTATGACAGTAGTTTAATATGTTTCAGTCTGAATCCATGGTATGATAGTAGTTTAATATGTTTCAGTCTGAATCCATGGTATGATGGTAGTTTAATATGTTTCAGTCTGAATCCATGGTATGATAGTAGTTTAATATGTTTCAGTCTGAATCCATGGTATGACAGTAGTTTAATATGTTTCAGTCTGAATCCATGGTATGACAGTAGTTTAATATGTTTCAGTCTGAATCCATGGTATGATGGTAGTTTAATATGTTTCAGTCTGAATCCATGGTATGATAGTAGTTTAATATGTTTCAGTCTGAATCCATGGTATGACAGTAGTTTAATATGTTTCAGTCTGAATCCATGGTATGATAGTAGTTTAATATGTTTCAGTCTGAATCCATGGTATGATGGTAGTTTAATATGTTTCAGTCTGAATCCATGGTATGATGGTAGTTTAATATGTTTCAGTCTGAATCCATGGTATGATGGTAGTTTAATATGTTTCAGTCTGAATCCATGGTATGACGGTAGTTTAATATGTTTCAGTCTGAATCCATGGTATGACGGTAGTTTAATATGTTTCAGTCTGAATCCATGGTATGATGGTAGTTTAATATGTTTCAGTCTGAATCCATGGTATGACAGTAGTGTAATATGTTTCAGTCTGAATCCATGGTATGATGGTAGTTTAATATGTTTCAGTCTGAATCCATGGTATGACGGTAGTTTAATATGTTTCAGTCTGAATCCATGGTATGATGGTAGTTTAATATGTTTCAGTCTGAATCCATGGTATGACAGTAGTTTAATATGTTTCAGTCTGAATCCATGGTATGACAGTAGTTTAATATGTTTCAGTCTGAATCCATGGTATGACAGTAGTTTAATATGTTAAAGTCTGAATCCATGGTATGACAGTAGTTTAATATGTTTCAGTCTGAATCCACGGTATGATGGTAGTTTAATATGTTTCAGTCTGAATCCATGGTATGATGGTAGTTTAATATGTTTCAGTCTGAATCCATGGTATGACAGTAGTTTAATATGTTTCAGTCTGAATCCATGGTATGACGGTAGTTTAATATGTTTCAGTCTGAATCCATGGTATGATGGTAGTTTAATATGTTTCAGTCTGAATCCATGGTATGACAGTAGTTTAATATGTTTCAGTCTGAATCCATGGTATGATGGTAGTTTAATATGTTTCAGTCTGAATCCATGGTATGACAGTAGTTTAATATGTTTCAGTCTGAATCCATGGTATGACAGTAGTTTAATATGTTTCAGTCTGAATCCATGGTATGACAGTAGTTTAATATGTTTCAGTCTGAATCCATGGTATGATGGTAGTTTAATATGTTTCAGTCTGAATCCATGGTATGATGGTAGTTTAATATGTTTCAGTCTGAATCCATGGTATGACAGTAGTTTAATATGTTTCAGTCTGAATCCATGGTATGATGGTAGTTTAATATGTTTCAGTCTGAATCCATGGTATGACAGTAGTTTAATATGTTTCAGTCTGAATCCATGGTATGACAGTAGTTTAATATGTTTCAGTCTGAATCCATGGTAAGATGGTAGTTTAATATGTTTCTGTCTGAATCCATGGTATGACAGTAGTTTAATATGTTTCAGTCTGAATCCATGGTATGACAGTAGTTTAATATGTTTCAGTCTGAATCCATGGTATGACAGTAGTTTAATATGTTTCAGTCTGAATCCATGGTATGACAGTAGTTTAATATGTTTCAGTCTGAATCCATGGTATGACAGTAGTTTAATATGTTTCAGTCTGAATCCATGGTATGATGGTAGTTTAATATGTTTCAGTCTGAATCCATGGTATGATGGTAGTTTAATATGTTTCAGTCTGAATCCATGGTATGATGGTAGTGAAATATGTTTCAGTCTGAATCCATGGTATGATGGTAGTGAAATATGTTTCAGTCTGAATCCATGGTATGACAGTAGTTTAATATGTTTCAGTCTGAATCCATGGTATGACAGTAGTTTAATATGTTTCAGTCTGAATCCATGGTATGACAGTAGTTTAATATGTTTCAGTCTGAATCCATGGTATGACAGTAGTTTAATGTGTTTCAGTCTGAATCCATGGTATGACAGTAGTGTAATATGTTTCAGTCTGAATCCATGGTATGACAGTAGTTTAATATGTTTCAGTCTGAATCCATGGTATGACAGTAGTTTAATATGTTTCAGTCTGAATCCATGGTATGACAGTAGTTTAATATGTTTCAGTCTGAATCCATGGTATGACAGTAGTTTAATATGTTCCAGTCTGAATCCATGGTATGACAGTAGTTTAATATGTTTCAGTCTGAATCCATGGTATGATGGTAGTTTAATATGTTTCAGTCTGAATCCATGGTATGACAGTAGTTTAATATGTTTCAGTCTGAATCCATGGTATGACAGTAGTTTAATATGTTTCAGTCTGAATCCATGGTATGATGGTAGTTTAATATGTTTCAGTCTGAATCCATGGTATGATGGTAGTTTAATATGTTTCAGTCTGAATCCATGGTATGATGGTAGTTTAATATGTTTCAGTCTGAATCCATGGTATGATAGTAGTTTAATATGTTTCAGTCTGAATCCATGGTATGACAGTAGTTTAATATGTTTCAGTCTGAATCCATGGTATGACAGTAGTTTAATATGGTTCAGTCTGAATCCATGGTATGAAAGTAGTTTAATATGTTTCAGTCTGAATCCATGGTATGACAGTAGTTTAATATGTTTCAGTCTGAATCCATGGTATGACAGTAGTTTAATATGTTTCAGTCTGAATCCATGGTATGATAGTAGTTTAATATGTTTCAGTCTGAATCCATGGTATGATGGTAGTTTAATATGTTTCAGTCTGAATCCATGGTATGACAGTAGTTTAATATGTTTCAGTCTGAATCCATGGTATGATAGTAGTTTAATATGTTTCAGTCTGAATCCATGGTATGATGGTAGTTTAATATGTTTCAGTCTGAATCCATGGTATGATAGTAGTTTAATATGTTTCAGTCTGAATCCATGGTATGACAGTAGTTTAATATGTTTCAGTCTGAATCCATGGTATGACAGTAGTTTAATATGTTTCAGTCTGAATCCATGGTATGATGGTAGTTTAATATGTTTCAGTCTGAATCCATGGTATGATAGTAGTTTAATATGTTTCAGTCTGAATCCATGGTATGACAGTAGTTTAATATGTTTCAGTCTGAATCCATGGTATGATAGTAGTTTAATATGTTTCAGTCTGAATCCATGGTATGATGGTAGTTTAATATGTTTCAGTCTGAATCCATGGTATGATGGTAGTTTAATATGTTTCAGTCTGAATCCATGGTATGATGGTAGTTTAATATGTGTCAGTCTGAATCCATGGTATGATGGTAGTTTAATATGTTTCAGTCTGAATCCATGGTATGACGGTAGTTTAATATGTTTCAGTCTGAATCCATGGTATGATGGTAGTTTAATATGTTTCAGTCTGAATCCATGGTATGACGGTAGTTTAATATGTTTCAGTCTGAATCCATGGTATGATGGTAGTTTAATATGTTTCAGTCTGAATCCATGGTATGACAGTAGTGTAATATGTTTCAGTCTGAATCCATGGTATGATGGTAGTTTAATATGTTTCAGTCTGAATCCATGGTATGACAGTAGTTTAATATGTTTCAGTCTGAATCCATGGTATGACGGTAGTTTAATATGTTTCAGTCTGAATCCATGGTATGATGGTAGTTTAATATGTTTCAGTCTGAATCCATGGTATGACAGTAGTTTAATATGTTTCAGTCTGAATCCATGGTATGATGGTAGTTTAATATGTTTCAGTCTGAATCCATGGTATGACAGTAGTTTAATATGTTTCAGTCTGAATCCATGGTATGACAGTAGTTTAATATGTTTCAGTCTGAATCCATGGTATGACAGTAGTTTAATATGTTTCAGTCTGAATCCATGGTATGATGGTAGTTTAATATGTTTCAGTCTGAATCCATGGTATGATGGTAGTTTAATATGTTTCAGTCTGAATCCATGGTATGACAGTAGTTTAATATGTTTCAGTCTGAATCCATGGTATGATGGTAGTTTAATATGTTTCAGTCTGAATCCATGGTATGATGGTAGTTGAATATGTTTCAGTCTGAATCCATGGTATGACAGTAGTTTAATATGTTTCAGTCTGAATCCATGGTATGATGGTAGTTTAATATGTTTCTGTCTGAATCCATGGTATGACAGTAGTTTAATATGTTTCAGTCTGAATCCATGGTATGACAGTAGTTTAATATGTTTCAGTCTGAATCCATGGTATGACAGTAGTTTAATATGTTTCAGTCTGAATCCATGGTATGACAGTAGTTTAATATGTTTCAGTCTGAATCCATGGTATGACAGTAGTTTAATATGTTTCAGTCTGAATCCATGGTATGATGGTAGTTTAATATGTTTCAGTCTGAATCCATGGTATGATGGTAGTTTAATATGTTTCAGTCTGAATCCATGGTATGATGGTAGTGAAATATGTTTCAGTCTGAATCCATGGTATGACGGTAGTTTAATATGTTCCAGTCTGAATCCAAGGTATGACAGTAGTTTAATATGTTTCAGTCTGAATCCATGGTATGACGGTAGTTTAATATGTTTCAGTCTGAATCCATGGTATGATGGTAGTTTAATATGTTTCAGTCTGAATCCATGGTATGACAGTAGTTTAATATGTTTCAGTCTGAATCCATGGTATGATAGTAGTTTAATATGTTTCAGTCTGAATCCATGGTATGATGGTAGTTTAATATGTTTCTGTCTGAATCCATGGTATGATAGTAGTTTAATATGTTTCAGTCTGAATCCATGGTATGACAGTAGTTTAATATGTTTCAGTCTGAATCCATGGTATGACAGTAGTTTAATATGTTTCAGTCTGAATCCATGGTATGATGGTAGTTTAATATGTTTCAGTCTGAATCCATGGTATGATAGTAGTTTAATATGTTTCAGTCTGAATCCATGGTATGACAGTAGTTTAATATGTTTCAGTCTGAATCCATGGTATGATAGTAGTTTAATATGTTTCAGTCTGAATCCATGGTATGATGGTAGTTTAATATGTTTCAGTCTGAATCCATGGTATGATGGTAGTTTAATATGTTTCAGTCTGAATCCATGGTATGATGGTAGTTTAATATGTGTCAGTCTGAATCCATGGTATGATGGTAGTTTAATATGTTTCAGTCTGAATCCATGGTATGACGGTAGTTTAATATGTTTCAGTCTGAATCCATGGTATGATGGTAGTTTAATATGTTTCAGTCTGAATCCATGGTATGACAGTAGTTTAATATGTTTCAGTCTGAATCCATGGTATGATAGTAGTTTAATATGTTTCAGTCTGAATCCATGGTATGATGGTAGTTTAATATGTTTCAGTCTGAATCCATGGTATGATGGTAGTTTAATATGTTTCAGTCTGAATCCATGGTATGATGGTAGTTTAATATGTGTCAGTCTGAATCCATGGTATGATGGTAGTTTAATATGTTTCAGTCTGAATCCATGGTATGACGGTAGTTTAATATGTTTCAGTCTGAATCCATGGTATGATGGTAGTTTAATATGTTTCAGTCTGAATCCATGGTATGACGGTAGTTTAATATGTTTCAGTCTGAATCCATGGTATGATGGTAGTTTAATATGTTTCAGTCTGAATCCATGGTATGACAGTAGTGTAATATGTTTCAGTCTGAATCCATGGTATGATGGTAGTTTAATATGTTTCAGTCTGAATCCATGGTATGACAGTAGTTTAATATGTTTCAGTCTGAATCCATGGTATGACGGTAGTTTAATATGTTTCAGTCTGAATCCATGGTATGATGGTAGTTTAATATGTTTCAGTCTGAATCCATGGTATGACAGTAGTTTAATATGTTTCAGTCTGAATCCATGGTATGATGGTAGTTTAATATGTTTCAGTCTGAATCCATGGTATGACAGTAGTTTAATATGTTTCAGTCTGAATCCATGGTATGACAGTAGTTTAATATGTTTCAGTCTGAATCCATGGTATGACAGTAGTTTAATATGTTTCAGTCTGAATCCATGGTATGATGGTAGTTTAATATGTTTCAGTCTGAATCCATGGTATGATGGTAGTTTAATATGTTTCAGTCTGAATCCATGGTATGACAGTAGTTTAATATGTTTCAGTCTGAATCCATGGTATGATGGTAGTTTAATATGTTTCAGTCTGAATCCATGGTATGATGGTAGTTGAATATGTTTCAGTCTGAATCCATGGTATGACAGTAGTTTAATATGTTTCAGTCTGAATCCATGGTATGATGGTAGTTTAATATGTTTCTGTCTGAATCCATGGTATGACAGTAGTTTAATATGTTTCAGTCTGAATCCATGGTATGACAGTAGTTTAATATGTTTCAGTCTGAATCCATGGTATGACAGTAGTTTAATATGTTTCAGTCTGAATCCATGGTATGACAGTAGTTTAATATGTTTCAGTCTGAATCCATGGTATGACAGTAGTTTAATATGTTTCAGTCTGAATCCATGGTATGATGGTAGTTTAATATGTTTCAGTCTGAATCCATGGTATGATGGTAGTTTAATATGTTTCAGTCTGAATCCATGGTATGATGGTAGTGAAATATGTTTCAGTCTGAATCCATGGTATGACGGTAGTTTAATATGTTCCAGTCTGAATCCAAGGTATGACAGTAGTTTAATATGTTTCAGTCTGAATCCATGGTATGACGGTAGTTTAATATGTTCCAGTCTGAATCCATGGTATGACAGTAGTTTAATATGTTTCAGTCTGAATCCATGGTATGACGGTAGTTTAATATGTTTCAGTCTGAATCCATGGTATGACAGTAGTTTAATATGTTTCAGTCTGAATCCATCATACCATGGATTCGAAAATCATTCCCAGACCATTATTCCTCCTCCACCAAACTTTACAGTTGGCACTATGCATTCGGGCAGGTAGCATTTTTCTGACGCTCCCAACTAATAGTTATTGTGCTGACGTTGCTTCCAGAGGCAGTTTGGAACTCAGTAGTGAATGTTGCAACCCGAGGACAGACTATTTTTACGCGCTTCAACACTCGCCGGTCCCGTTCTGTGGGCTTTGTGTGGCCTACCACTTCGCGGGCTGAGCCGTTGTTGCTCCTAGACGTTTCCACTCCACAATAACAGCACTTACAGTTGACCAGAGGCAGCTCTAGCAGGGAAGAAATGCTACAAACGGACTTGTTGGAAAGGTGGCATCCTATGAAGGTGCCACGTTGAACGTCACTGAGGTCTTCAGAAGGGACAATTCTACTGACAATGTTTGTCTATGGAGATTGCATGGCGGTGTGCTCGATTGTATACACCTGTTAGCGACGAGTGTGGCTGAAAAGGTTGCTAGATCGAATCCTCGAGCTGACAAGGTAAAAATATGTCGTCCTGCCCCTGAACAAGGCAGTTAACCCACCGTTCCTAGGCCGTGATTGTAAATAATAGTTTGTTCTTAACTGACTTGCCTAGTTTGAAAAATGACACTTAGTTGTATTGACTAGGGTTATGTTAGCAGGTGTGTGTGCGTTCACCCGTTCACCCGTTCACCCGTTCACCCGTTCAGCTGCTGTGTGAGCAGGTGGAGGTTGGCAGTCACACTTGGAATCTGATAATTTATTGCCCTCAGCATACAAGTGCAAATTAGTTTGAGCGAAATGTAACGCACACACACACACACACACAAACACACACACACACACACACACACACACACACACACACACACACACACACACACACACACACACACACACACACTCACACACACACACACACACACGCACACACACACACGCACACACACACACACACACACACACGAAGCATCCAAAAACGATTTAATTGTTGAAGTAGGAACTCGGACAACTTTCTTTGTGTCCTGAGTTACAACACTGTCGTAATGCCATTGGCTATCTCTATGGAGAAACATAGAGTAGGAGCCCTAGTCTCTATAGGGAGAAACAGAGTGAAGGAGCACTAGTCTCTGTAGGGAGAAACAGAGTGAAGGAGCCCTAGTCTCTATGGAGAAACAGAGTGAAGGAGCCCTAGTCTCTATGGAGAAACAGAGTGAAGGAGCCCTAGTCTCTATGGAGACACAGAGTGAAGGAGCCCTAGTCTCTATGGAGAAACAGAGTGAAGGAGCCCTAGTCTCTATGGAGAAACAGAGTGAAGGAGCCCTAGTCTATGGAGAAACAGAGTGAAGGAGCCCTAGTCTCTATGGAAAAACAGAGTGATGGAGCCCTAGTCTCTATGGAGAAACAGAGTGAAGGAGCCCTAGTCTCTATGGAGAAACAGAGTGAAGGAGCCCTAGTCTTTATGGAGAAACAGAGTGAAGGAGCCCTAGTCTCTATGGAGACACAGAGTGAAGGAGCCCTAGTCTCTATGGAGAAACAGAGTGAAGGAGCCCTAGTCTCTATGGAGAAACAGAGTGAAGGAGCCCTAGTCTCTATGGAGACACAGAGTGAAGGAGCCCTAGTCTCTATGGAGACACAGAGTGAAGGAGGCCTAGTCTCTATGGAGAAACAGAGTGAAGGAGCCCTAGTCTCTATGGAGAAACAGAGTGAAGGAGCCCTAGTCTTTATGGAGAAACAGAGTGAAGGAGCCCTAGTCTCTATGGAGACACAGAGTGAAGGAGCCCTAGTCTCTATGGAGAAACAGAGTGAAGGAGCCCTAGTCTCTATGGAGAAACAGAGTGAAGGAGCCCTAGTCTCTATGGAGACACAGAGTGAAGGAGCCCTAGTCTCTATGGAGACACAGAGTGAAGGAGGCCTAGTCTCTATGGAGAAACAGAGTGAAGGAGCCCTAGTCTCTATGGAGAAACAGAGTGAAGGAGCCCTAGTCTTTATGGAGAAACAGAGTGAAGGAGCCCTAGTCTCTATGGAGACACAGAGTGAAGGAGCCCTAGTCTCTATGGAGAAACAGAGTGAAGGAGCCCTAGTCTCTATGGAGACACAGAGTGAAGGAGCCCTAGTCTCTATGGAGACACAGAGTGAAGGAGGCCTAGTCTCTATGGAGAAACAGAGTGAAAGAGCCCTAGTCTCTATGGAGAAACAGAGTGAAGGAGCCCTAGTCTCTATGGAGAAACAGAGTGAAGGAGCCCTGTCTGTCTGTCTGTCTGTCTGTCTGAATCCATGGTATGATGGTAGTTTAGTATGTTTCAGTCTGAATCCATGGTATGATGGTAGTTTAGTATGTTTCAGTCTGAATCCATGGTATGATGGTAGTTTAGTATGTTTCAGTCTGAATCCATGGTATGACAGTAGTTTAATATGTTTCAGTCTGAATCCATGGTATGATGGTAGTTTAATATGTTTCAGTCTGAATCCATGGTATGATGGTAGTTTAATATGTTTCAGTCTGAATCCATGGTATGATGGTAGTTTAATATGTTTCAGTCTGAATCCATGGTATGATGGTAGTTTAATATGTTTCAGTCTGAATCCATGGTATGATGGTAGTTTAATATGTTTCAGTCTGAATCCATGGTATGATGGTAGTTTAATATGTTTCAGTCTGAATCCATGGTATGATGGTAGTTTAATATGTTTCAGTCTGAATCCATGGTATGATGGTAGTTTAATATGTTTCAGTCTGAATCCATGGTATGATGGTAGTTTAATATGTTTCAGTCTGAATCCATGGTATGACAGTAGTTTAATATGTTTCAGTCTGAATCCATGGTATGATGGTAGTTTAATATGTTTCAGTCTGAATCCATGGTATGACGGTAGTTTAATATGTTTCAGTCTGAATCCATGGTATGATGGTAGTTTAATATGTTTCAGTCTGAATCCATGGTATGATGGTAGTTTAATATGTTTCAGTCTGAATCCATGGTATGATGGTAGTTTAATATGTTTCAGTCTGAATCCATGGTATGACAGTAGTTTAATATGTTTCAGTCTGAATCCATGGTATGACGGTAGTTTAATATGTTTCAGTCCGAATCCATGGTATGACGGTAGTTTAATATGTTCCAGTCTGAATCCAAGGTATGACAGTAGTTTAATATGTTTCAGTCTGAATCCATGGTATGACGGTAGTTTAATATGTTCCAGTCTGAATCCATGGTATGACAGTAGTTTAATATGTTTCAGTCTGAATCCATGGTATGACGGTAGTTTAATATGTTTCAGTCTGAATCCATGGTATGACAGTAGTTTAATATGTTTCAGTCTGAATCCATGGTATGACAGTAGTTTAATATGTTTCAGTCTGAATCCATGGTATGATGGTAGTTTAATATGTTTCAGTCTGAATCCATGGTATGATGGTAGTTTAATATGTTTCAGTCTGAATCCATGGTATGACAGTAGTTTAATATGTTTCAGTCTGAATCCATGGTATGACAGTAGTTTAATATGTTCCAGTCTGAATCCATGGTATGATGGTAGTTTAATATGTTTCAGTCTGAATCCATGGTATGACAGTAGTTTAATATGTTCCAGTCTGAATCCATGGTATGACAGTAGTTTAATATGTTTCAGTCTGAATCCATGGTATGACAGTAGTTTAATATGTTCCAGTCTGAATCCATGGTATGACAGTAGTTTAATATGTTTCAGTCTGAATCCATGGTATGACAGTAGTTTAATATGTTTCAGTCTGAATCCATGGTATGACAGTAGTTTAATATGTTCCAGTCTGAATCCATGGTATGACAGTAGTTTAATATGTTTCAGTCTGAATCCATGGTATGATGGTAGTTTAATATGTTTCAGTCTGAATCCATGGTATGACGGTAGTTTAATATGTTCCAGTCTGAATCCATGGTATGACGGTAGTTTAATATGTTTCAGTCTGAATCCATGCTATGATGGTAGTTTAATATGTTTCAGTCTGAATCCATGGTATGACAGTAGTTTAATATGTTTCAGTCTGAATCCATGGTATGACAGTAGTTTAATATGTTTCAGTCTGAATCCATGGTATGATAGTAGTTTAATATGTTTCAGTCTGAATCCATGGTATGACAGTAGTTTAATATGTTTCAGTCTGAATCCATGGTATGACAGTAGTTTAATATGTTTCAGTCTGAATCCATGGTATGACAGTAGTTTAATATGTTTCAGTCTGAATCCATGGTATGATGGTAGTTTAATATGTTTCAGTCTGAATCCATGGTATGATGGTAGTTTAATATGTTCCAGTCTGAATCCATGGTATGACAGTAGTTTAATATGTTTCAGTCTGAATCCATGGTATGACGGTAGTTTAATATGTTTCAGTCTGAATCCATGGTATGATGGTAGTTTAATATGTTTCAGTCTGAATCCATGGTATGACGGTAGTTTAATATGTTTCAGTCTGAATCCATGGTATGACGGTAGTTTAATATGTTTCAGTCTGAATCCATGGTATGATGGTAGTTTAATATGTTTCAGTCTGAATCCATGGTATGACGGTAGTTTAATATGTTTCAGTCTGAATCCATGGTATGATGGTAGTTTAATATGTTTCAGTCTGAATCCATGGTATGACGGTAGTTTAATATGTTTCAGTCTGAATCCATGGTATGACGGTAGTTTAATATGTTTCAGTCTGAATCCATGGTATGACAGTAGTTTAATATGTTTCAGTCTGAATCCATGGTATGATGGTAGTTTAATATGTTTCAGTCTGAATCCATGGTATGATGGTAGTTTAATATGTTTCAGTCTGAATCCATGGTATGACAGTAGTTTAATATGTTTCAGTCTGAATCCATGGTATGACAGTAGTTTAATATGTTTCAGTCTGAATCCATGGTATGATGGTAGTTTAATATGTTTCAGTCTGAATCCATGGTATGACAGTAGTTTAATATGTTTCAGTCTGAATCCATGGTATGACAGTAGTTTAATATGTTCCAGTCTGAATCCATGGTATGACAGTAGTTTAATATGTTTCAGTCTGAATCCATGGTATGATAGTAGTTTAATATGTTTCAGTCTGAATCCATGGTATGATAGTAGTTTAATATGTTTCAGTCTGAATCCATGGTATGACGGTAGTTTAATATGTTTCAGTCTGAATCCATGGTATGATGGTAGTTTAATATGTTTCAGTCTGAATCCATGGTATGATGGTAGTTTAATATGTTTCAGTCTGAATCCATGGTATGACGGTAGTGAAATATGTTTCAGTCTGAATCCATGGTATGATGGTAGTTTAATATGTTTCAGTCTGAATCCATGGTATGACGGTAGTGAAATATGTTTCAGTCTGAATCCATGGTATGACAGTAGTTTAATATGTTTCAGTCTGAATCCATGGTATGATGGTAGTTTAATATGTTTCAGTCTGAATCCATGGTATGACAGTAGTTTAATATGTTTCAGTCTGAATCCATGGTATGATGGTAGTTTAATATGTTTCAGTCTGAATCCATGGTATGATGGTAGTTTAATATGTTCCAGTCTGAATCCATGGTATGACAGTAGTTTAATATGTTTCAGTCTGAATCCATGGTATGACAGTAGTTTAATATGTTTCAGTCTGAATCCATGGTATGACGGTAGTTTAATATGTTTCAGTCTGAATCCATGGTATGATGGTAGTTTAGTATGTTTCAGTCTGAATCCATGGTATGATGGTAGTTTAATATGTTTCAGTCTGAATCCATGGTATGATGGTAGTTTAATATGTTTCAGTCTGAATCCATGGTATGACAGTAGTTTAATATGTTTCAGTCTGAATCCATGGTATGACAGTAGTTTAATATGTTTCAGTCTGAATCCATGGTATGACAGTAGTTTAATATGTTTCAGTCTGAATCCATGGTATGATGGTAGTTTAATATGTTTCAGTCTGAATCCATGGTATGACAGTAGTTTAATATGTTTCAGTCTGAATCCATGGTATGATGGTAGTTTAATATGTTTCAGTCTGAATCCATGGTATGATGGTAGTTTAATATGTTTCAGTCTGAATCCATGGTATGACGGTAGTTTAATATGTTTCAGTCTGAATCCATGGTATGACAGTAGTTTAATATGTTTCAGTCTGAATCCATGGTATGATGGTAGTTTAATATGTTTCAGTCTGAATCCATGGTATGACGGTAGTTTAATATGTTTCAGTCTGAATCCATGGTATGACGGTAGTGAAATATGTTTCAGTCTGAATCCATGGTATGATGGTAGTTTAATATGTTTCAGTCTGAATCCATGGTATGACGGTAGTGAAATATGTTTCAGTCTGAATCCATGGTATGATGGTAGTTTAATATGTTCCAGTCTGAATCCATGGTATGACAGTAGTTTAATATGTTTCAGTCTGAATCCATGGTATGACGGTAGTTTAATATGTTTCAGTCTGAATCCATGGTATGATGGTAGTTTAATATGTTTCAGTCTGAATCCATGGTATGACGGTAGTT
This sequence comes from Oncorhynchus mykiss, assembly GCF_057628025.1. Taxonomy (NCBI): domain Eukaryota; kingdom Metazoa; phylum Chordata; class Actinopteri; order Salmoniformes; family Salmonidae; genus Oncorhynchus; species Oncorhynchus mykiss. The sequence continues at coordinate 521,304 of NW_028322097.1, forward strand.
TAATATGTTTCAGTCTGAATCCATGGTATGACGGTAGTTTAATATGTTTCAGTCTGAATCCATGGTATGATGGTAGTTTAATATGTTTCAGTCTGAATCCATGGTATGACGGTAGTTTAATATGTTTCAGTCTGAATCCATGGTATGATGGTAGTTTAATATGTTTCAGTCTGAATCCATGGTATGACGGTAGTTTAATATGTTTCAGTCTGAATCCATGGTATGACGGTAGTTTAATATGTTTCAGTCTGAATCCATGGTATGACAGTAGTTTAATATGTTTCAGTCTGAATCCATGGTATGATGGTAGTTTAATATGTTTCAGTCTGAATCCATGGTATGATGGTAGTTTAATATGTTTCAGTCTGAATCCATGGTATGACAGTAGTTTAATATGTTTCAGTCTGAATCCATGGTATGACAGTAGTTTAATATGTTTCAGTCTGAATCCATGGTATGATGGTAGTTTAATATGTTTCAGTCTGAATCCATGGTATGACAGTAGTTTAATATGTTTCAGTCTGAATCCATGGTATGACAGTAGTTTAATATGTTCCAGTCTGAATCCATGGTATGACAGTAGTTTAATATGTTTCAGTCTGAATCCATGGTATGATAGTAGTTTAATATGTTTCAGTCTGAATCCATGGTATGATAGTAGTTTAATATGTTTCAGTCTGAATCCATGGTATGACGGTAGTTTAATATGTTTCAGTCTGAATCCATGGTATGATGGTAGTTTAATATGTTTCAGTCTGAATCCATGGTATGATGGTAGTTTAATATGTTTCAGTCTGAATCCATGGTATGACGGTAGTGAAATATGTTTCAGTCTGAATCCATGGTATGATGGTAGTTTAATATGTTTCAGTCTGAATCCATGGTATGACGGTAGTGAAATATGTTTCAGTCTGAATCCATGGTATGACAGTAGTTTAATATGTTTCAGTCTGAATCCATGGTATGATGGTAGTTTAATATGTTTCAGTCTGAATCCATGGTATGACAGTAGTTTAATATGTTTCAGTCTGAATCCATGGTATGATGGTAGTTTAATATGTTTCAGTCTGAATCCATGGTATGATGGTAGTTTAATATGTTCCAGTCTGAATCCATGGTATGACAGTAGTTTAATATGTTTCAGTCTGAATCCATGGTATGACAGTAGTTTAATATGTTTCAGTCTGAATCCATGGTATGACGGTAGTTTAATATGTTTCAGTCTGAATCCATGGTATGATGGTAGTTTAATATGTTTCAGTCTGAATCCATGGTATGATGGTAGTTTAATATGTTTCAGTCTGAATCCATGGTATGACAGTAGTTTAATATGTTTCAGTCTGAATCCATGGTATGACAGTAGTTTAATATGTTTCAGTCTGAATCCATGGCATGACAGTAGTTTAATATGTTTCAGTCTGAATCCATGGTATGACAGTAGTTTAATATGTTTCAGTCTGAATCCATGGTATGATGGTAGTTTAATATGTTTCAGTCTGAATCCATGGTATGACAGTAGTTTAATATGTTTCAGTCTGAATCCATGGTATGATGGTAGTTTAATATGTTTCAGTCTGAATCCATGGTATGATGGTAGTTTAATATGTTTCAGTCTGAATCCATGGTATGACGGTAGTTTAATATGTTTCAGTCTGAATCCATGGTATGACAGTAGTTTAATATGTTTCAGTCTGAATCCATGGTATGATGGTAGTTTAATATGTTTCAGTCTGAATCCATGGTATGACGGTAGTTTAATATGTTTCAGTCTGAATCCATGGTATGACGGTAGTGAAATATGTTTCAGTCTGAATCCATGGTATGATGGTAGTTTAATATGTTTCAGTCTGAATCCATGGTATGATAGTAGTTTAATATGTTTCAGTCTGAATTCATGGTATGACAGTAGTTTAATATGTTTCAGTCTGAATCCATGGTATGATGGTAGTTTAATATGTTCCAGTCTGAATCCATGGTATGACAGTAGTTTAATATGTTTCAGTCTGAATCCATGGTATGACAGTAGTTTAATATGTTTCAGTCTGAATCCATGGTATGACAGTAGTTTAATATGTTTCAGTCTGAATCCATGGTATGATGGTAGTTTAATATGTTTCAGTCTGAATCCATGGTATGATGGTAGTTTAATATGTTTCAGTCTGAATCCATGGTATGATGGTAGTTTAATATGTTTCAGTCTGAATCCATGGTATGACAGTAGTTTAATATGTTTCAGTCTGAATCCATGGTATGATGGTAGTTTAATATGTTTCAGTCTGAATCCATGGTATGATGGTAGTTTAATATGTTCCAGTCTGAATCCATGGTATGACAGTAGTTTAATATGTTTCAGTCTGAATACATGGTATGACAGTAGTTCAATATGTTTCAGTCTGAATCCATGGTATGACAGTAGTTTAATATGTTTCAGTCTGAATCCATGGTATGATGGTAGTTTAATATGTTTCAGTCTGAATCCATGGTATGACAGTAGTTTAATATGTTTCAGTCTGAATCCATGGTATGATGGTAGTTGAATATGTTTCAGTCTGAATCCATGGTATGATGGTAGTTTAATATGTTTCAGTCTGAATCCATGGTATGACGGTAGTTTAATATGTTTCAGTCTGAATCCATGGTATGACGGTAGTTTAATATGTTTCAGTCTGAATCCATGGTATGACAGTAGTTTAATATGTTTCAGTCTGAATCCATGGTATGACAGTAGTTTAATATGTTTCAGTCTGAATACATGGTATGACAGTAGTTTAATATGTTTCAGTCTGAATCCATGGTATGACAGTAGTTTAATATGTTTCAGTCTGAATCCATGGTATGACGGTAGTTTAATATGTTTCAGTCTGAATCCATGGTATGACGGTAGTTTAATATGTTTCAGTCTGAATCCATGGTATGACAGTAGTTTAATATGTTTCAGTCTGAATCCATGGTATGATATTCATGTAATACACTACATGACAAAATGTGGACGCCAGCTCTTCGAACGTCTCATTCCAAAATCATGAGTATTAATATGGAGTTGGGTACCCCATTTTTTGCTATAACAGCCTCCACTCTTCTGGGAGGGCTTTCCACTAGATGTTGGAACATTGCTGCAGGGACTTGCTTCCATTCAGCTACAAGAGCATTAGTGAGGTTGGTACTGATGTTGGGGGTGTTTAGGCCTGGCTCGCAGTCAGCCTTCCAATTCATGCCAAAGGTGTTTGATGGAGTTGAGGTCAGGGCTCTGTGCAGGCCAGTCAAGTTCTTCCACACCGATCTCGACAAAACCTTTCTGTACGGACATCGCCTTCTGCCCAGGGGCATTGTCATGCTGAAACAGGAAACGACCTTCCCCAAACTGTTGCCAGAATCTGCACAAAATAGTCTAGAATATCATTGTATAGTGTAGGGTTAAGATTTCTCTTCACTGGAAGTAAGGTGCCAAGCCCGAACCTCGAAAATCATTCCCAGACCATTATTCCTCCTCCACCAAACTTTACAGTTGGCACTATGCATTCGGGCAGGTAGCATTTTTCTGACGCTCCCAACTAATAGTTATTGTGCTGACGTTGCTTCCAGAGGCAGTTTGGAACTCAGTAGTGAATGTTGCAACCCGAGGACAGACTATTTTTACGCGCTTCAGCACTCGCCGGTCCCGTTCTGTGGGCTTTGTGTGGCCTACCACTTCGCGGGCTGAGCCGTTGTTGCTCCTAGACGTTTCCACTCCACAATAACAGCACTTACAGTTGACCAGAGGCAGCTCTAGCAGGGAAGAAATGCTACAAACGGACTTGTTGGAAAGGTGGCATCCTATGAAGGTGCCACGTTGAACGTCACTGAGCTCTTCAGTAGGGACAATTCTACTGACAATGTTTGTCTATGGAGATTGCATGGCGGTGTGCTCGATTGTATACACCTGTTAGCGACGAGTGTGGCTGAAAAGGTTGCTAGATCGAATCCTCGAGCTGACAAGGTAAAAATATGTCGTCCTGCCCCTGAACAAGGCAGTTAACCCACCGTTCCTAGGCCGTGAATGTAAATAATAGTTTGTTCTTAACTGACTTGCCTAGTTTGAAAAATGACACTTAGTTGTATTGACTAAGGTTATGTTAGCTGGTGTGTGTTAGGTTCACCCGCTCACCCGTTCAGCTGCTGTGTGAGCAGGTGGACGTTGGCAGTCACACTTGGAATCTGATAATTTATTGCCCTCAGCCTACAAGTGCAAATTAGTTTGAGCGAAATGTAACGCACACACACACACACACACACACACACAAACACACACACACACACACACACACACACACACACACACACACACACACACACACACACACACACACACACACACACACACACACACACACACACACACACACACACACACACACACACACACGAAGCATCCAAAAACGATTTAATTGTTGAAGTAGGAACTCGGACAACTTTCTTTGTGTCCTGAGTTACAACACTGTCGTTATGCCATTGGCTATCTCTATAGGGAGAAACAGAGTGAAGGAGCCCTAGTCTCTATGGAGAAACAGAGTGAAGGAGCCCTAGTCTCTATGGAGAAACAGAGTGAAGGAGCCCTAGTCTCTATGGAGAAACATATTGAAGGAGCCCTAGTCTCTATAGGGAGAAACAGAGAGAAGGAGCCCTAGTCTCTATGGAGAAACAGAGTGAAGGAGCCCTAGTCTCTATGGAGACACAGAGTGAAGGAGCCCTAGTCTCTATGGAGAAACAGAGTGAAGGAGCCCTAGTCTCTATGGAGAAACAGAGTGAAGGAGCCCTAGTCTATGGAGAAAGAGAGTGAAGGAGCCCTAGTCTCTATGGAAAAACAGAGTGAGGGAGCCCTAGTCTCTATGGAGAAACAGAGTGAAGGAGCCCTAGTCTCAATGGAGAAACAGAGTGAAGGAGCCCTAGTCTCTATGGAGACACAGAGTGAAGGAGCCCTAGTCTCTATGGAGACACAGAGTGAAGGAGCCCTAGTCTCTATGGAGAAACAGAGTGAAGGAGCCCTAGTCTCTATGGAGAAACAGAGTGAAGGAGCCCTAGTCTCTATGGAGACACAGAGTGAAGGAGCCCTAGTCTCTATGGAGACACAGAGTGAAGGAGGCCTAGTCTCTATGGAGAAACAGAGTGAAGGAGCCCTAGTCTCTATGGAGCAACAGAGTGAAGGAGCCCTAGTCTCTATGGAGAAAGAGAGTGAAGGAGCCCTAGTCTCTATGGAGAAACAGAGTGAAGGAGCCCTAGTCTCTATGGAGAAACAGAGTGAAGGAGCCCTAATCTCTATGGAGACACAGAGTGAAGGAGCCCTAGTCTCTATGGAGACACAGAGTGAAGGAGGCCTAGTCTCTATGGAGAAACAGAGTGAAGGAGCCCTAGTCTCTATGGTGAAACAGAGTGAAGGAGCCCTAGTCTCTATGGAGAAACAGAGTGAAGGAGCCCTAGTCTCTATGGAGAAACAGAGTGAAGGAGGCCTAGTCTCTATGGAGAAACAGAGTGAAGGAGCCCTAGTCTCTATGGTGAAACAGAGTGAAGGAGCCCTAGTCTCTATGGAGAAACAGAGTGAAGGAGCCCTAGTCTCTATAGTGAGAAACAGAGTGAAGGAGCACTAGTCTCTATGGAGAAACATATTGAAGGAGCCCTAGTCTCTATAGGGAGAAACAGAGTGAAGGAGCCCTAGTCTCTATGGAGAAACAGAGTGAAGGAGCCCTAGTCTCTATAGGGAGAAACAGAGTGAAGGAGCCCTAGTCTCTTTGGAGAAACAGAGTGAAAGAGCCCTAGTCTCTATGGAGAAACAGAGTGAAGGAGCCCTAGTCTCTATGGAGAAACAGAGTGAAGGAGCCCTAGTCTCTATGGAGAAACAGATTGAAGGAGCCCTAGTCTCTATAGAGAAACAGAGTGAAGGAGCCCTAGTCTCTATAGGGAGAAACAGAGTGAAGGAGCCCTAGTCTCTATAGGGAGAAACAGAGTGAAGGAGCCCTAGTCTCTATAGGGAGAAACAGAGAGAAGGAGCCCTAGTCTCTATAGGGAGAAACAGAGTGAAGGAGCCCTAGTCTCTATGGAGAAACAGAGGGAAGGATCCCTAGTCTCGATGGAGAAACAGAGTGAAGGAGCCCTAGCCTCTATGGAGAAACAGAGTGAAGGAGCCCTAGTCTCTATGGAGAAACAGAGTGAAGGGGCCCTAGTCTCTATGGAGAAACAGAGTGAAGGAGCCCTAGTCTCTATGGAGAAACAGAGTGAAGGATCCCTAGTCTCTATAGGGAGAAACAGAGTGAAGGAGCCCTAGTCTCTATGGAGAAACAGAGTGAAGGAGCCCTAGTCTCTATAGGGAGAAACAGAGTGAAGGAGCCCTAGTCTCTATAGGGAGAAACAGAGTGAAGGAGCCCTAGTCTCTATAGGGAGAAACAGAGTGAAGGAGCCCTAGTCTCTATGGTGAAACAGAGTGAAGGAGCCCTAGTCTCTATGGAGAAACAGAGTGAAGGAGCCCTAGTCTCTATGGAGAAACAGAGTGAAGGAGGCCTAGTCTCTATGGAGAAACAGAGTGAAGGAGCCCTAGTCTCTATGGTGAAACAGAGTGAAGGAGCCCTAGTCTCTATGGAGAAACAGAGTGAAGGAGCCCTAGTCTCTATAGGGAGAAACAGAGTGAAGGAGCACTAGTCTCTATGGAGAAACATATTGAAGGAGCCCTAGTCTCTATAGGGAGAAACAGAGTGAAGGAGCCCTAGTCTCTATGGAGAAACAGAGTGAAGGAGCCCTAGTCTCTATAGGGAGAAACAGAGTGAAGGAGCCCTAGTCTCTTTGGAGAAACAGAGTGAAAGAGCCCTAGTCTCTATGGAGAAACAGAGTGAAGGAGCCCTAGTCTCTATGGAGAAACAGAGTGAAGGAGCCCTAGTCTCTATGGAGAAACAGATTGAAGGAGCCCTAGTCTCTATAGAGAAACAGAGTGAAGGAGCCCTAGTCTCTATAGGGAGAAACAGAGTGAAGGAGCCCTAGTCTCTATAGGGAGAAACAGAGTGAAGGAGCCCTAGTCTCTATAGGGAGAAACAGAGAGAAGGAGCCCTAGTCTCTATAGGGAGAAACAGAGTGAAGGAGCCCTAGTCTCTATGGAGAAACAGAGGGAAGGATCCCTAGTCTCGATGGAGAAACAGAGTGAAGGAGCCCTAGCCTCTATGGAGAAACAGAGTGAAGGAGCCCTAGTCTCTATGGAGAAACAGAGTGAAGGGGCCCTAGTCTCTATGGAGAAACAGAGTGAAGGAGCCCTAGTCTCTATGGAGAAACAGAGTGAAGGATCCCTAGTCTCTATAGGGAGAAACAGAGTGAAGGAGCCCTAGTCTCTATGGAGAAACAGAGTGAAGGAGCCCTAGTCTCTATAGGGAGAAACAGAGTGAAGGAGCCCTAGTCTCTATAGGGAGAAACAGAGTGAAGGAGCCCTAGTCTCTATAGGGAGAAACAGAGTGAAGGAGCCCTAGTCTCTATGGTGAAACAGAGTGAAGGAGCCCTAGTCTCTATGGAGAAACAGAGTGAAGGAGCCCTAGTCTCTATGGAGAAACAGAGTGAAGGAGGCCTAGTCTCTATGGAGAAACAGAGTGAAGGAGCCCTAGTCTCTATGGTGAAACAGAGTGAAGGAGCCCTAGTCTCTATGGAGAAACAGAGTGAAGGAGCCCTAGTCTCTATGGTGAAACAGAGTGAAGGAGCCCTAGTCTCTATGGAGAAACAGAGTGAAGGAGCCCTAGTCTCTATGGAGAAACAGAGTGAAGGAGGCCTAGTCTCTATGGAGAAACAGAGTGAAGGAGCCCTAGTCTCTATGGTGAAACAGAGTGAAGGAGCCCTAGTCTCTATGGAGAAACAGAGTGAAGGAGCCCTAGTCTCTATAGTGAGAAACAGAGTGAAGGAGCACTAGTCTCTATGGAGAAACATATTGAAGGAGCCCTAGTCTCTATAGGGAGAAACAGAGTGAAGGAGCCCTAGTCTCTATGGAGAAACAGAGTGAAGGAGCCCTAGTCTCTATAGGGAGAAACAGAGTGAAGGAGCCCTAGTCTCTTTGGAGAAACAGAGTGAAAGAGCCCTAGTCTCTATGGAGAAACAGAGTGAAGGAGCCCTAGTCTCTATGGAGAAACAGAGTGAAGGAGCCCTAGTCTCTATGGAGAAACAGATTGAAGGAGCCCTAGTCTCTATAGAGAAACAGAGTGAAGGAGCCCTAGTCTCTATAGGGAGAAACAGAGTGAAGGAGCCCTAGTCTCTATAGGGAGAAACAGAGTGAAGGAGCCCTAGTCTCTATAGGGAGAAACAGAGAGAAGGAGCCCTAGTCTCTATAGGGAGAAACAGAGTGAAGGAGCCCTAGTCTCTATGGAGAAACAGAGGGAAGGATCCCTAGTCTCGATGGAGAAACAGAGTGAAGGAGCCCTAGCCTCTATGGAGAAACAGAGTGAAGGAGCCCTAGTCTCTATGGAGAAACAGAGTGAAGGGGCCCTAGTCTCTATGGAGAAACAGAGTGAAGGAGCCCTAGTCTCTATGGAGAAACAGAGTGAAGGATCCCTAGTCTCTATAGGGAGAAACAGAGTGAAGGAGCCCTAGTCTCTATGGAGAAACAGAGTGAAGGAGCCCTAGTCTCTATAGGGAGAAACAGAGTGAAGGAGCCCTAGTCTCTATAGGGAGAAACAGAGTGAAGGAGCCCTAGTCTCTATAGGGAGAAACAGAGTGAAGGAGCCCTAGTCTCTATGGTGAAACAGAGTGAAGGAGCCCTAGTCTCTATGGAGAAACAGAGTGAAGGAGCCCTAGTCTCTATGGAGAAACAGAGTGAAGGAGGCCTAGTCTCTATGGAGAAACAGAGTGAAGGAGCCCTAGTCTCTATGGTGAAACAGAGTGAAGGAGCCCTAGTCTCTATGGAGAAACAGAGTGAAGGAGCCCTAGTCTCTATAGGGAGAAACAGAGTGAAGGAGCACTAGTCTCTATGGAGAAACATATTGAAGGAGCCCTAGTCTCTATAGGGAGAAACAGAGTGAAGGAGCCCTAGTCTCTATGGAGAAACAGAGTGAAGGAGCCCTAGTCTCTATAGGGAGAAACAGAGTGAAGGAGCCCTAGTCTCTTTGGAGAAACAGAGTGAAAGAGCCCTAGTCTCTATGGAGAAACAGAGTGAAGGAGCCCTAGTCTCTATGGAGAAACAGAGTGAAGGAGCCCTAGTCTCTATGGAGAAACAGATTGAAGGAGCCCTAGTCTCTATAGAGAAACAGAGTGAAGGAGCCCTAGTCTCTATAGGGAGAAACAGAGTGAAGGAGCCCTAGTCTCTATAGGGAGAAACAGAGTGAAGGAGCCCTAGTCTCTATAGGGAGAAACAGAGAGAAGGAGCCCTAGTCTCTATAGGGAGAAACAGAGTGAAGGAGCCCTAGTCTCTATGGAGAAACAGAGGGAAGGATCCCTAGTCTCGATGGAGAAACAGAGTGAAGGAGCCCTAGCCTCTATGGAGAAACAGAGTGAAGGAGCCCTAGTCTCTATGGAGAAACAGAGTGAAGGGGCCCTAGTCTCTATGGAGAAACAGAGTGAAGGAGCCCTAGTCTCTATGGAGAAACAGAGTGAAGGATCCCTAGTCTCTATAGGGAGAAACAGAGTGAAGGAGCCCTAGTCTCTATGGAGAAACAGAGTGAAGGAGCCCTAGTCTCTATAGGGAGAAACAGAGTGAAGGAGCCCTAGTCTCTATAGGGAGAAACAGAGTGAAGGAGCCCTAGTCTCTATAGGGAGAAACAGAGTGAAGGAGCCCTAGTCTCTATGGAGAAACAGAGTGAAGGAGCCCTAGTCTCTATAGGGAGAAACATAGTGAAGGAGCACTAGTCTCTATAGGGAGAAACAGAGTGAAGGAGCACTAGTCTCTGTAGGGAGAAACAGAGTGAAGGAGCCCTAGTCTCTATGGAGAAACAGAGTGAAGGAGCCCTAGTCTCTATGGAGAAACAGAGTGAAGGAGCCCTAGTCTCTATAGGGAGAAACAGAGTGAAGGAGCACTAGTCTCTATGGAGAAACATATTGAAGGAGCCCTAGTCTCTATAGGGAGAAACAGAGTGAAGGAGCCCTAGTCTCTATGGAGAAACAGAGTGAAGGAGCCCTAGTCTCTATGGAGAAACAGAGTGAAGGAGCCCTAGTCTCTATAGGGAGAAACAGAGTGAAGGAGCCCTGGTCTCTATGGAGAAACAAAGTGAAGGAGCCCTAGTCTCTATGGAGAAACAGAGTGAAGGAGCCCTAGTCTCTATGGAGAAACAGAGTGAAGGAGCCCTAGTCTCTATAGGGAGAAACAGAGTGAAGGAGCCCTGGTCTCTATGGAGAAACAAAGTGAAGGAGCCCTAGTCTCTATGGAGAAACAGAGTGAAGGAGCCTTGGTCTCTATGGAGAAACAGAGTGAAGGAGCCCTAGTCTCTATATGGCGAAACAGAGTGAAGGAGCCCTGGTCTCTATGGAGAAACAGAGTGAAGGAGCCCTAGTCTCTGTAGGGAGAAACAGAGTGAAGGAGCCTTGGTCTCTATGGAGAAACAGAGTGAAGGAGCCCTAGTCTCTATGGAGCAACAGAGTGAAGGAGCCCTAGTCTCTATGGAGAAACAGAGTGAAGGAGCCCTAGTCTCTATAGGGAGAAACAGAGTGAATGAGCCCTGGTCTCTATGGAGAAACAGAGTGAAGGAGCCATAGTCGCTGTAGGGAGAAACAGAGTGAAGGAGCCCTAGTCTCTATAGGGAGAAGCAGAGTGAAGGAGCCCTAGTCTCTATAGGGAGAAAAAGAGTGAAGGAGCCCTAGTCTCTATGGAGAAACAGAGAGAAGGAGCCCTAGTCTCTATAGGGAGAAACAGAGTGAAGGAGCCCTAGTCTCTATGGAGAAACAGAGTGAAGGAGCCCTAGTCTCTATAGACAGAGTGAGAGACAGAGACAGAGTGAAGGAGCCCTAGTCTCTATAGACAGAGTGAGAGACAGAGACAGAATGAAGGAGCCCTAGTCTCTATAGACAGAGTGAGAGACAGAGACAGAGTGAAGGAGGTTGACCTGGTGTTTGGGAGCACAGGCTCTATAGACAGAGTGAGAGACAGAGACAGAGTGAAGGAGCCCTAGTCTCTATAGACAGAGTGATAGACAGAGACAGAGTGAAGGAGGTTGACCTGGTGTTTGGGAGCACAGGCTCTATAGACAGAGTGAGAGACAGAGACAGAGTGAAGGAGGTTGACCTGGTGTTTGGGAGCCCTAGTCTCTATAGACAGAGTGAGAGACAGTGACAGAGTGAAGGAGCCCTAGTCTCTATGGAGAAACAGAGTGAAGGAGCCCTAGTCTCTATAGACAGAGTGAGAGACAGAGACAGAGTGAAGGAGGTTGACCTGGTGTTTGGGAGCACAGGCTCTAACGTTGAAAACGGTGTTGACATTCCTCAGAACAAGACGGATCAAAGACCAAAGCAACAGATTTAGCTCAGACCCCAGATCTAATGTGTTGTGTTTGAAAGGCGCTGCAGGGGGGCCTTGGATTTAAGCCTCAACCACGCTTCTGGGCTACTTTAAGGATTATTGTAGACATGTTTGGTTCTAAGTCTCCTAGTTTCTTCTTTGACAATTGTTTTGTCTTATTTTTAACTCTTTTATGAAGTTAATGGACCGACAAAATATTTTACAAGTGCTTTTTCTATACAACACCTTTATTTTTGTTCAAGAATGGTTTTGGCCTTTATCATACTGTCTTACGAATGACTTCACTAACTTGTGTCTTTGTCTTCTCTGTCTCCTGTTGTTGTGCTGGTCCTGGCTTGGGGCTGTGTCATAGCGCCTTACGAATGACTTCACTAACTTGTGTCTTTGTCTTCTCTGTCTCCTGTTGTTGTGCTGGACCTGGCTTGGGGCTGTGTCATACCGCCTTACGAATGACTTCACTAACTTGTGTCTTTGTCTTCTCTGTCTCCTGTTGTTGTGCTGGTCCTGGCTTGGGGCTGTGTCATAGCGCCTTACGAATGACTTCACTAACTTGTGTCTTTGTCTTCTCTGTCTCCTGTTGTTGTGCAGTTCACAACCATCTAGTTCACAACCATTTAGTTCACAACCATCTAGTTCACAACCATTTTGTTCACAACTATTTAGTTCACAACCATCTAGTTCACAACCATCTAGTTCACAACCATCTAGTTCACAACCATCTAGTTCACAACCATTTAGTTCACAACCATTTAGTTCACAACCATCTAGTTCACAACCATTTAGTTCACAACCATCTAGTTCACAACCATTTAGTTCACAACCATCTAGTTCACAACCATCTAGTTCACAACCATTCAGTTCACAATCATCTAGTTCGCAACCATTTAGTTCACAACCATCTAGTTCGCAACCATTTAGTTCACAGCCATCTAGTTCACAACCATCTAGTTCACAACCATTCAGTTCACAACCGCTGTGGTACAGTTCACAACCATTCATTTCACAATCATCTAGTTCACAACCATTTAGTTCACAACCATCTAGTTCACAACCATTTAGTTCACAACCATCTAGTTCACAATCATCTAGTTCACAACCATTTAGTTCACAGCCATCTAGTTCACAACCATCTAGTTCACAACCATTCAGTTCACAACCGCTGTGGTACAGTTCACAACCATTCATTTCACAATCATCTAGTTCACAACCATTTAGTTCACAACCATCTAGTTCACAACCATTTAGTTCACAACCATCTAGTTCACAATCATCTAGTTCACAACCATTTAGTTCACAACCATCTAGTTCACAACCATTTAGTTCACAACCATCTAGTTCACAACCATCTAGTTCACAACCATCTAGTTCACAACCATTTAGTTCACAACCATCTAGTTCACAACCATCTAGTTCACAACCATTTAGTTCACAACCATTTAGTTCACAACCATCTAGTTCACAACCATCTAGTTCACAACCATCTAGTTCACAACCATTTAGTTCACAACCATTTAGTTCACAACCATCTAGTTCACAACCATTTAGTTCACAACCATTTAGTTCACAACCATTTAGTTCACAACCATTTAGTTCACAACCATCTAGTTCGCAACCATTTAGTTCACAACCATTTAGTTCACAACCATTTAGTTCACAACCATCTAGTTCAAAACCATTTAGTTCACAACCATTTAGTTCACAACCATCTAGTTCACAACCATCTAGTTCACAACCATCTAGTTCACAACCATCTAGTTCACAACCATCTAGTTCACAACCATCTAGTTCACAACCATCTAGTTCAAAACCATTTAGTTCACAACCATCTAGTTCACAACCATCTAGTTCACAACCATCTAGTTCACAACCATTTAGTTCACAACCATCTAGTTCACAACCATCTAGTTCACAACCATCTAGTTCACAACCATCTAGTTCACAACCATCTAGTTCACAACCATCTAGTTCACAACCATCTAGTTCACAACCATTTAGTTCACAACCATCTAGTTCACAACCATCTAGTTCACAACCATTTAGTTCACAACCATTTAGTTCACAACCATCTAGTTTACAACCATCTAGTTCACAACCATCTAGTTCACAACCATCTAGTTCACAACCATCTAGTTCACAACCATTCAGTTCACAACCATCTAGTTCACAACCATTTTCTTCACAACAATTTAGTTCACAACCAATTAGTTCCCAACCATTTAGTTCAAAACCATCTAGTTCAACACCATCTAGTTCACAACCATCTAGTTCACAACCATTTAGTTCACAAGCATTTAGTTCACAACCATCTAGTTCACAACCATCTAGTTCACAACCATCTAGTTCAACACCATCTAGTTCACAACCATCTAGTTCACAACCATTTAGTTCACAAGCATTTAGTTCACAACCATCTAGTTCACAACCATCTAGTTCACAACCATCTAGTTCACAACCATCTAGTTCACAACCATCTAGTTCACAACCATTCAGTTCACAACCGCTGTGGTACAGTTCACAACCATTTAGTTCACAACCGCTGTGGTACAGTTCACAACCATTCAGTTCACAATCATCTAGTTCGCAACCATTTAGTTCACAACCATCTAGTTCGCAACCATTTAGTTCACAGCCATCTAGTTCACAACCATCTAGTTCACAACCATTCAGTTCACAACCGCTGTGGTACAGTTCACAACCATTCATTTCACAATCATCTAGTTCACAACCATTTAGTTCACAACCATCTAGTTCAAAACCATTTAGTTCACAACCATCTAGTTCACAACCATCTAGTTCACAACCATCTAGTTCACAACCATTTAGTTCACAACCATCTAGTTCACAACCATTTAGTTCACAACCATTTAGTTCACAACCATCTAGTTCACAACCATTTAGTTCACAACCATTTAGTTCACAACCATTTAGTTCACAACCATCTAGTTCACAACCATCTAGTTCACAACCATCTAGTTCACAACCATTCAGTTCACAACTATTTAGTTCACAACCATCTAGTTCACAACCATCTAGTTCACAACCATTTAGTTCACAACCATTTAGTTCACAACCATCTAGTTCACAACCATCTAGTTCACAACCATTTAGTTCACAACCATCTAGTTCACAACCATCTAGTTCACAACCATCTAGTTCACAACCATTTAGTTCACAACCATTTAGTTCACAACCATCTAGTTCACAACCATTTAGTTCACAACCATTTAGTTCACAACCATTTAGTTCACAACCATCTAGTTCACAACCATCTAGTTCACAACCATCTAGTTCACAACCATTCAGTTCACAACCATTCAGTTCACAACTATTTAGTTCACAACCATCTAGTTCACAACCATCTAGTTCACAACCATCTAGTTCACAACCATCTAGTTCACAACCATTTAGTTCACAACCATTTAGTTCACAACCATTTTCTTCACAACAATTTAGTTCACAACCAATTAGTTCCCAACCATCTAGTTCACAACCATCTAGTTCACAACCATCTAGTTCACAACTATTTAGTTCACAACCATCTAGTTCACAACCATCTAGTTCACAACCATTTAGTTCACAACCATCTAGTTCACAACCATCTAGTTCACAACCATCTAGTTCACAACCATTTAGTTCACAACCATTTAGTTCACAACCATTTAGTTCACAACCATTTTCTTCACAACCATTTAGTTCACAACCATCTAGTTCACAACCATCTAGTTCACAACCATCTAGTTCACAACCATCTAGTTCACAACCATCTAGTTCACAACCATTTTCTTCACAACAATTTAGTTCACAACCAATTAGTTCCCAACCATTTAGTTCACAACCATCTAGTTCACAACCATTCAGTTCACAACTATTTAGTTCACAACCATCTAGTTCACAACCATCTAGTTCACAACCATCTAGTTCACAACCATTTAGTTCACAACCATTTAGTTCACAACCATCTAGTTCACAACCATCTAGTTCACAACCATCTAGTTCACAACCATCTAGTTCACAACCATTTAGTTCACAACCATTTAGTTCACAACCATCTAGTTCACAACCATCTAGTTCACAACCATTTAGTTCACAACCATTTAGTTCACAACCATCTAGTTCACAACCATCTAGTTCACAACCATCTAGTTCACAACCATTTAGTTCACAACCATCTAGTTCACAACCATCTAGTTCACAACCATTTAGTTCACAACCATTTAGTTCACAACCATCTAGTTCACAACCATCTAGTTCACAACCATTTAGTTCACAACCATTTAGTTCACAACCATCTAGTTCACAACCATCTAGTTCACAACCATCTAGTTCACAACGATTCAGTTCACAACCATTCAGTTCACAACCATTCAGTTCACAACCATTTAGTTCACAACCATTTAGTTCACAACCATCTAGTTCACAACCATCTAGTTCACAACCATCTAGTTCACAACCATCTAGTTCAACACCATCTATGTTCACAACCATCTAGTTCACAACCATCTAGTTCAACACCATCTAGTTCACAACCATCTATGTTCACAACCATCTAGTTCAACACCATCTAGTTCACAACCATTTAGTTCACAACCATCTAGTTCACAACCATTTAGTTCACAACCATTTAGTTCACAACCATCTAGTTCACAACCATTCAGTTCACAACTATTTAGTTCACAACCATCTAGTTCACAACCATCTAGTTCACAACCATTTAGTTCACAACCATCTAGTTCACAACCATTCAGTTCACAACCATTTAG